>NC_039363.1:162542872-162623101 GCF_003573695.1 Papaver somniferum | reverse complement strand
ATGTATACTTGATCATCCACAATGTGCTTGATTGGAATATCCATAATTACCATAAAAGATTTAAGGTATAGAGTATTAATTGATATTAAGAGAAATGTTTTGCCGTGAACAATAGCAAAATATCGATAGAAGATATCATGTCCACTGTATCGACATGACATACGAAAGAATAGATTAACCCATAGATTATGGGTTTGAACTATTGAATAAAACCAATTGGAGAATCCAACTGTGTACATGAAAAATATTAGGTCTTAATAAAGCAAAACCTCAGTGAAATAAACTTGTTAAAAGCGATCACAAGATATATGGAAAATGGAATACTCTTTAGAAATGATTGAGTTTCCATGAATCTTGGCGACAAGAGCAGGAAAAGAAAAAAAAAATCTCTTGTGATCCAGGACAACGATAGAAACAATTGTCTTGAAACACAAATAAACAACACGATCTTTTTGATTTAAGGGGTATGCTAGCGATAAACCAAAGAAATGTGTTTTGAGCCTGAAATATGAAACAGGTTTTTGACGTGAACAAAATATCCACAGAGATTTTCCAGTATAATCGGAAAAAAAAAAATTGAGAGTCTGATAAACTAGCTAAGAGTCATCAATAGAAAAAAAAAAGACTATTGTTTACCATCACAAGATCGTAGTGATGAAAGAAATATTAAAACAAATTTTAGAAAGCGGAAGCGATTCGAGCGGATCTCCCCGCTCTGATACCATAATAAATTATGGGTATCGAGGGATCATAGATCATACAAAATCAATAAAACACAAGTAGGGAAGACAGGAAAATTAAAGTGGTTCGGTCACTGACCTACATCCACTGAGAAACCTCGTAGGGTGAATTGGATTGATCTCCAGGATTACTTGGATGTTTACATTTGATTTAGTTATTCCTATTTATAAATGATAGGATACTAAACCTAGGTAAAACTAGTCTACCTAGAATACAGGAGTTACAACTTGCTTGATCCTATATTCTAGTAGGTGACCTGCTGTAGTTATCTTTGATCAAGTCTTGAATCAAGTCCACGGTAATTTGCTTTAAAGCTAGAGTTTATCCTCTTTTGTAGCTAGCTGGTGAATTTCCTCGGTCCTTCACTGCACGGTAACCTCGGCTCTTGTATAGGAGCAGATATTCCAACATCAATCGAAACCAAGAGTTCGAACTAAAAACCGGCCATCGCCATTCTTCTCAGCTTTGTTTGCTCTGTCGACACACAAGGAACTCCAGTGAATAATCCAGCTCCTTTGCTTCTCTTGTCAGCTGCAATTCTGTCTCGGTTCGACTACAGCTGCTTGAACCAACCACAACACCAGCTCCATTTCTTAGTTTCTTTCTTGTAAACCTCTCCGTGTAATGATCACCAACAACTCAACCATCTCCAGCAAACTAACCCAGAACTTCCCATATAGTGATATAGAAAATGTCAGCCATATACACGGACGACCTTGAAATTAATGAGAACATCCAGTCTTCACTTCGCTTCTTTCCCTTTCTCTGACCAACTGAGACAACATAACTCGACTAGCCAACAGCATCAACATGTCTCTGCCAAACTGAATCTCGTCACCAAATCCGGCCACAAACAATGAGCTCCAATCAATACCCATCTTCATTTCGTTTCAGTTCTCATGCCTTCCTGTTTACTGGAAGCAACAAACTCACACGATAACGCCATCAGCTGGATTCAGAACTCGTTTTCATTCACGTCTTCACACACTTCCCATACAGCCAACACACACAACAGTGCTTCAATGTTCCATCTCGTCCTCCAGAACCCTTCATATTCCTTGGTATACAACCATGAATCAACGGCAGTAACCATGGCATTTGCATCAGTTCTTCCAACTGGTTTTCCCAACCTCGGATAACACAATCCCAAGACAACAATTCGGTCGCCATTCCAAGTTCATACCCCTAGTCGCCGACGGCGAGAACTCCGACTGTAGCTCTTGATACTTTCACTCTCACTACCGGCTTTGAGAACCGCAATTTCCTTTCATTTTGATGAAGGCTGGGACATGCCTTGGATGCTTTAAATATTCCACAACCAAAATGTAATGGAGAAGTGCCACGTCCACTACTCTAAAACGTACATACATTATACACATCTGTAGTGGTCTCTGACCCATTCCATTATGACGCCTCTGGTGGAATTCACTTACTTAACAGAGAGAGTTCTTTTGCTACCATGTTTTGTCCTCTTCCCTTGAGTGCTTATTAATCTTCTGGCCTTCAGATGGTCTCACTGGGTTGCATAGAAAAATAGTTCATCCGTCTTTGATGCAGTAAACCGTAACATTGGAGCTTTTAGTGGCAAACACCATTTTAACTTCAATCATTTATTCTCGGATGATCCAATTCATTTGTACTTGCTACAAAAACACTAAAATAGTGATATTAGTTAAAATGTCGAGTACTAGCTAATATAAATATGGGTATAAAATATAGTATTTATGTGCTTATCAGAATGCGAAGACACGGATGAATAAGTAACAAATATACAAGGTTCTCCAAAATACACCCTAGCATCCGTATTCATATAGTAGTTGATAGCATAGACTCATATGGTCTTAAGATCATGTAACTGGTTTAAAACACATGCCTTGGGTACTTTTTCAGATATTGCGATACGAGATTGGCTTCCGTTGAGTAGATCCGGTGATTTCACAGCCTCAGAATGTTTTGGTTGACTTACCTGCATCAGAAAATTGAAATGAAAGTTGTACCTTGTTTTTACAGTGAAACCATTTAAGCAAAATGCACAACTGACTCACAATCAAATAGCTAACCACATATCTTGTTCTATAAGGTTCTCTAAAATATACACTAACGTCCGTGATTCATATAGCTGATAACATATCCGTCTCTTATATCAAACAAGATATATATATAAAACTGGTTTGTGTAAAAACATATCCAATGAGTTAATAAAGAAAACAAGCATAGCAACCAACCTTTTGATCCAAGATGGTTTGATTTGATGGCCAACAAATTTCAGCATCACCAACATCTTTTAAAGTTTTTATCCCAGAAGATGTGCCAAAGGGTAATTTGATGGTTTCATTTAGTACTTCACTAACCATGACGCTATAGCATGTAACCTCACCCGTCATTCCTGACTTCATTTTATAAGATACCTTCTTTGAAGAGTAAGCTCTACCAATGGCAACAATGTTGTCCTTTTCTCCAAACCAAAGTTTGCATCCTGTGCCCTGCAGAAACACAAGGCGCATGAGAGATAGTAAATGGAAGATTCAAAATTTAAACGCGTTGGAAAACCATACATCAATGGTAAATTTTTCAGATGGAACATTCTGAGATTCCCCAGTGGATGAAGGAGACGAAGACTTCTTTTTTGATACTAAAGACGGCTGGGATTTAGTAGAAACGGTCGGCGTTTTAGTACAAGGAGAGACCCGCTTCGCGGACCCTTTGGTGCTTTCAGATGACTTCTGCGGACCGGATTTCCCATGTTTTTTTTGAAGTTGCTTCACTGATTCTGGACCTATGTTATTCTTAGATCGATTGGAGGCGTTGATAGGTCCTGCATCCTGTGACTGTAGTTGAACACATTGTTTGAAAAAAATCAGATATTGTCTGCCAATTTTTTCAAAAAATTACACAATCTAATCAAAACTCGGTTCACTTACCTCTCTTCCAGACTTGCTTATACTGTTATCTGTCGACTCCTTGAGATAACAAGTTATCTGTCAATCTCTGATACGCATTTTTAGTAGACTCTAATTCTTTCTCCTTAGCTTTCAGCTTTTCACGCAGTTCATCGTTCTCTTTCGAGTGTCTTGGTTTTCTTCTATTTGGAAAGTAAAGGGTTGCCGTCATTCCAAAGCCAGCCCCCTTGACACGTCCACCCTTATCCGGGCCGATCGCAACTGTTAGGGCATCCTCGTTATGACCAACCGTTAGAGTGCCCTCTCGAATCATCTTCTGCTTCTCTTCCTGTTCAAATAATGTGTTAAATTCTGATTTAAACCTTGCGCAATTACTGTGCACTTACTTTGGTTAAAAACATGAGGACTGTAAAGTTTCTGTTTTCTCACAACTTCAGATGTCTTCTTCCTGACAAACTCGTCTGGAACAATTCTGTCTTTGTTTTCGCGTGCTCTTGCCCACATGAAGCACCGGTCTTCAAGATCTTCTTCGGCAACATTTCCGCTTTGGACCTAGTAGTTACCAGAAACAAGTAAGGATCTACATCCGCACAGATATTAACTGTGTAAAACAGAAACCTATTCCAAAGCGTCTAATGTGACAAAATTACAGATTGGTGTAAGATGACACATCCCTATACCGTTTTAAGTTTCTGCATATATGAGACACGCAACACGACATACAAAACATATGTATCTAATATGACCGATTTTACTGTGCAGTGTATAATACATAAGTCAACAGACTTACTAATTTTAGTGTTAATCCCGAGTATCCTCCTCGTCCCGTCCGATGTGGGAACTTGGATTGTGATATTGCCTTTCTTCCCCTCTCCGAATTTTTCTTGCAGAGGAAATAAAAATAATTTCATTAGTATGCTGGGATAGACAATAAGAACGAAACACAAAATCCGAAAAAGCAATGTGTATTCCATACCTTAAATATAGCCGATTTTAGTACATGATTAAGGTAATTGTCCCAGTTCTCTTGGTCCATTACCGTTTCGTACTTTTTGGGGAAAGTTCTTAGTTTGTGCGGTATTTCCAGGAAGGGTTTTACATGATTGTTGTACAATTTCCTTCTGAAGTCCCGCAGCTGAACATGTAGACGCTTCATGACCACTCGCTTCAGCTCATGGGGCACCTCATAATGAAGCTGCAATAACATCTAATGTATGTTAATCACAGACTCACAATTAGACAACAAAAACGACGAATTGGTAACCGCATATGCATACCAGAATTTTCTCCCACATATTTTCTTTTGTTGTTGAAGGGACTTCCTTCCAACATAAATGTTTTATGCCAACCATATCACGGACCAAATAGCATAGGTAACTACTGAAATCAATTCTATGGTTACCAATAGGCCGGAACATTTTGTCAAATTCAATATCCCTTCTTTTGGCATCTTTTATCGAGAAGTCTCTATGCAGCTTCAACATTCCTGTCATTCCCCTCTCTTTTATGATCACTTCTGTAGAGTCTTCTTGTTGTGGCTGCTTTTCTGCTTCTGGAGCATTTTCCAATTCTTTTTCTTCTAACACCTCCAAATCATCATTTTTAGAATCTTCTGACTCTGGAAATAACCGAGGCAACATATGAAACCATGTGATGTTTAAGTAGAAACAAGTAAGTACAAGGTTTCGCACATTACCTGTTAAGTCTTCAAATCTAGCAGTATGGAGGACATCTCCACCATCATCGTCATATGATTGTACAATGTCATCATGACTCTCATCTAAATCCACCGTTTCTTCATCAGAATCCCCCTCAACATCTGATTCCCTCCATTGGTCGTAATCATCATCTTCTGCCATGACAAAAGTTGTGTAGGTACATGCATCTCAGTTAGGAATTTGAGCTTATTTAGGAAAATATTAGCTAAACCTAACAGAATAGGAAACATGTGTTACACCGATTTTCTATTATATGAAAAGAAAACAAACATGAACTCAGTGATACATGTAACTTGAGGCTAAAACATCACTGCAACACACAAAATCTCCTCATGATTATTTTGTTATCCACAAAGCGAAAGGTACCGGTTAAACAGTCTTATATAATTTTTTGTTACAAAAGCCAAGAGCACTAAAGCACCAGATAATGATTATCCATTTTTAGCTTGAAGATATAGTCAAATTGGCCAACCAGCAACATGATATTATTAAAAGTGGCAACTTAAAATACAGACGTCACAGGCTCGCCAAGTAACAAAGACTCAAATGATTAAATCTTGAGAAGCCTTGTATATAAATATGAATGACACAACATCGTCGATCAAAGTAGAGTTATTAACTCTCAATCAAAATCCAACCCAAACAATAACAAAAACCCTAGAAAAATTTTAGCATCGTTAAGTTTTTTTTTTTTTTTTTGTAAAACCTAACTAACTAGTAAAGCCTAACTAAGTAACATGAAAGAAAGATCCTTACCTAAATCTTATAATAGTTCATGCATGTAACTTAAGCCTAAAATTATTGTTGTAACAAAATGAAATCACATCTCATCGTACAACCCGTGATTGTCATTAACTTGTTCTTTGATACAGCCGAATAAAAACCCTAATCATGCTTTAACAAGTAAACCTATAAGATCTAACATCTGATTCCATGAGATCAAACAAAAAATCTAACATAAATTTAATATTCATTCGATAATGGGTTGTAGAAATATTACCAGCAACAAAGATCGAGTTTAAAGAGGTAGATTCCTTGTAAAGATTAGAGATAGTAATAGAATAAAAACCCTACTCATGCTTTAACTAGTAAACCTATAAGAAGTGATAGAATAAAAACCCTAATCATGCTTTAACTAGTAAACCTATAAGATCTAACATCTGATTCCATGAGATCGAACAAAAAATCTAACATCAATTTAATATTCATTCGATAATGGGTTGTAGAAATAATACCAACAACAAAGATCGAGTCTGAAGAGGTAGGTTCCTTGTAAAGATTAGAGACGATAGTAGTAGAATTATGATTTCATAGAGAGAATGAATCGAGTAATAAAAACTGAAAAAGTAGATCGAACTCATCTTTCTTTTTCTTTTTGGAATTTAACCAAACCATCAGGCGGGAATTGATTTTCCTTTTGAAATCATCCCGCCCAGTAAAATCCATTTTCATCACCCGCCAAACAAAAGATTTTTGGTGTTTTTCTTTTTTTATTTCCAAATTTTTGATGTGTAACCAATATGGTTAGTTTCCTTATTTTATGAGAGAATATATCGTAGACAGTTATGATAAAATTGTTTCCCAAAATTTTCGAAATTTTGTTTCCTATCTCTAACCAACTCGAGAAGAGGCTATAGAAAAAAAGTACTTTCCTATTTCGAATAATATTTACCTTAATAATTTTAAGCTGGGTTGTCTCCTGTATTATTCTTGGTTTAGGGAGGAAACGTATGAATTATTAGTGGCACCTATGTAGGAAACGTATTATTCTAATCATACAGTAAGCTAATAAAGATAAATAAACTAAACCCATCCATTTTCATGTTCATCATTTCCAGAAAACATAAAGTTCAACGTGAATCATTCATCACATAAATGTCAACCTATCTATCAGCGTAAAAAGCCTCCATCTAGTGCAGTACTTAAAAATAAATAAAACCACCACTGAAAACAAAATGGTCATCAAAAACCCTGTTTAAAAAAAAGAACTTGTTAGATGAGTCTGGTTCTTTGTCAGATTAGTCTGGTTCCTCATTCTCATCCAATTCCATTATCATCGTCGTATAGCAGTACTTTACTTTCAATAGCACTTTACTTGTTCAAACTCGTATTTTTGTTAAAAGTATTGGCAAGGAGATAATAAGATCAGACCTAAAGTGATAAATTGATTCTTATTGTTTACAGGGGGGGAACTGTATTTTTCTACATTTCCTCCGTTCTTTCAGCTAATTATATTTATTTTTCCAAAAGAATGCACACCTCATAAATAAATTTGCAAGAGTATATTGCATTCTGTAAACTCTATGAACTTGTAAATAATTATCTGATTTATTTCATGATTCCAATACCTAAATAATAAAAGAATTCATAAACATCACCTTCTTCTAAATGACAAAATTAGCAAACGAAACAAGAAACGAAAACAACTTTCAAAGCGTCCACAAAATGAAATCGATAAATCAAACCATATCATCAAAAAAAAAACATATCAAATGAACCATCCCCCATCTTCAAACAATTCTTCTTGCAATGCTGAGGTGAACCTGATCACTCCAACCAGCAGGCTTGGGCGCCTTGTCATCCTCAGATTTGTCATTTTCTGCTTCATCAGGCTCCACATGCTTGTTAAGATCATGCTTGTTAACTTTTGGATTATCTGCCATATCCGGAACATCGGGACGATCTTCATCAATAATTTCAATAATAGAAGCAGGAGCATCATCATTTACAGTAGGAACATCAGCATCCTCAACGCTACTGATTACAACGTCCAGAGGAACACCAGGAATAACATCAGCATAAATAGGAACATCATCATTGTCAACACTACTGACAACAGAACTAATTACAACGTCGAGAGGAACACCAGGAACAGTAGTTATTCCGTCCACAGTAATGATAATCCTCAATTTACGAGGACCAGCCATCAGTCGAGGACATTTTTGGATCCTCTCTTCAGTTTCATCTCTACAGTCCCTCTTAGCAGAACTCATTTTTTCCTCTTAATACTCTATGTTAATTTTTTCTATGCTTGGTGTAATTTATATATATTTAAGGAAAACCCTAATTTCTTAGGTTTTCCATCATTATCTTAAATCACCTATTCTTTGGTATTTACATCGAATATTCTATCAATATAAGGAGATATGGAATGAATATTTTCATGTTTATCTAATTTCCTTTTTAATCTAATATACATAACGAACATAACAAACTAAAATAAATTATGATCTCATGAGATATATGGAATGAATATTTTCATATTTATCTAATTTCCTTTTTAATTTAATTACCTAGGTCGGTTGGGGTGGCCCGGCCGGCTGGACCATAGGTGTAACGCAAAAAAAAAAAAAACCAAATGTTGGCTAGTTAAACAATGACCCAACATTTAGCGGCAACACTTTCATGTTGATGCACGAAATTGAACATTTCAACATAGAAAAAATCCAAACACCAAAAAAAAAAAAAAAAATACAAGGAAAAAAAAGCAACATAAATAACCCAAGGAATAAATTGTACATTTCAGCATAGAAAAAAATCCAAATACCAAAAAAAAAAAAAAACACAACTGCAAGAAAAAAAGCTACATAGATAAGCCTAGGAATGTGTTAGTGGCATGGACATCATGAGTACACGTTTCCGATTGTCCACCAAAATTCTTCAACGAGACAGCGCTCCTCATGTGAGGAATAATTGCAACCCTTGTTTCCCACGGTAGTGCCCCCCAAATTTCCGTCCAAGTTCTGGTGAGTGTATTGTAACGCAATAAACACCTATTCTGCCAAAATAAGAGTTCCTTGTTATTTATAAAGGCTATCGGGTTATGAGTCGGCCATTCATCCTCTTTAAAGAAAATGCTTATCTCATAATTCCAATTCCATTCCCCGCCAGGTGCCCATGTATGAATATTTTCTTTGGAAATGGGAGCCCAAAAATCTATCCGGGGCCGATCAATTCCCTCATGGATGTAGTAAAATAAAATGCGAACTCCGAACATGACCATCCCAAGTGATGGGTAAGTATTTATCCAAAATTCACTCCCAGGAATATGATGCGGGGGTGGCAAATGTTGATGGAACGTCTCGGTGTCCAAATTGAAAGATATTATGCCAATATCTTGCTGACAACAATCTATCCAAAAAATACAACCGTGTGCGTACACACCTGAACTCCGAAAAAAGTATAAGGAATCTCCCATGCTATGTTCCTCCATCCCCTCTTGTCTCCTAAAGTGTGTATTTGGACTTTACCATCCATGTGAATTCGAACTACCTTGTACTCATTGGTACGTTGACAGTATCTGAAACCCCCAATTACGTTGTATCGTGGATACCACGAAAGTACTTGATCCGTTGCAATTGGGATGCATAGTTGTGGCAGATGGAGGTGGTCACCAGTTTCTGGATTCATTATATACAGGATCTTGTATGCCGTGGTGTGAAACATAAAAACAAACCAGACCATTGCAAGATCCAACTATTGGGTGCAACATAGTCCAATCATCATGGGTTCCATCATTCGGGCATCATGATTGTTGGTGTTACGATCGGGCTGAAATCTTCCTCTCTATAAAAGAGTTGGGTAACTTTATCTTTCCCCATTCTTGGTGTGACACCAAAAAGGAATCCAATTCTTTTGTCCCCAAGGATAGTATTCCATTCTTTGCATACACATTTGCTTGCTAAAACGATTTCTGTAGTTTGGAGGCGCTGAAGTATCTCGGTAGTTAATTCCGGCAACATATCCATCACTATTATACTGATGAAAGATTATCAAAAAAAAAAAAAATTACAAGCTTTTAGGATTTTCTTATTGTGAATGCTACAAGCAAATACGAGTATAAAGCTATATATATAGACATCCAATATACCTGTTGGCGAATGGTCGCGTCAGTCTAGGACGTTTTTGGATCCTCTCGTCAATTTCATATCAACAATCCCTCTTAATACTCTATGTTAGTTTTTTTCTATGCTTGGTGTAATTTGAAAACTCTAATTTTTTAGGTTTTCCATCATTATCTTAAATCACGATTCTTTGGTATTTACACCGAATATTTCAATTTCCATATTACTAAAAAATGAGATATTGTAGCAGTATAATGAGATATGGAATGAATATTTTCATGTTTATCTAATTTCCTTTTTAATCTAATATATACATTCCGAACATAACAAACTAAAATAAATCATGATCTCTTAGGAAATACCCAAATAATTTTTCTACTTTTCGACTAATTACCTAGGTGGGTTGGGGTGGCCCGGACGGCTGGACCATAGGTGTAACGCAAAAAAAAAAAAAAAACCAAAGGTTGTCTAGTTAAACAATGACCCAAACTAAATTGTACATTTCAACATAGAAAATAATCCAAACACCAAAAAAAAAAAAAAAAAACACAACTACAAGAGAAAAAAAAACATACCCAAGGAATAAATTGTACATAGGAAAAAAATCCAAATCCAAATACAAAACAAAAACAACACAACTACAAGAAAAAAAAACTACATAGATAACCCAAGGAATGTGTTAGTGGCATGGACATCATGAGTACATGTTTCCGATTGTCCACCAAAATTCTTCAACGAGACAGCGCTCCTCATATGAGGAATAATTGCAACCTTGCTTGTTTCCCACAGTTGTGTCCCCCAAATTTCCGTCCAAGTTCTGGTGAGTGCATTGTAACGCAATAAACGCCCATTCTGCCACAATAGGAGGTCCTTGTTTTTTCCAAAAGCTATCGGGTAATAGGCCGGCCACCCTTCATCCTCATCCTTTTCCAAGAAAATGCTTATCTTATGATTCCAATTCCATTCCCCGCCAGGTGCCCATGTATGAATATTTTTTTTGGAAATGGGTGCCCAGAAATCTATCCGGGGCTGATTAATCCCCTCATCACAGCAGGCCTCATGGATGTAGTAAAATAAAAGGCGAACTCCGAACATAACCATCCCAACTGATGGGAATTCACTCCTAGGAATATGATGCGGGGGTCGCGAATGTTGATGAAATGTCTCAGTGTCCAAATTGAAAGAAACTATGCCACTATCCCACTGACAACAATCCTTCCAAAAAATACAACCATGTGCGTACACACCTGAACTCCGAAAAATATAAGGAATCTCCCATGCTATGTTCCTCCATCCTTTCTTGTCTCCTAGAGTGTGTATTTGAACTTTACCATCCATGTGAATTCGAACTACCTTGTACTCATCGGTACGTTGACAGTATCCGAAACCCCCAATTACAGGATACCAAGAAAGTACTTGATCTCGTGCAATAATTGGGATGCATAGTTGTGGCAGATGTAGGTGCTCACCAGTTTCTGGATTCATAACATATACAGGATCTTGTATGCCGTGGTGTGAAACATAAAAACAGACCAGACCATTGCAAGATCCAACTATTGGGTGCAACTTAGTCAAATCTTCATGGGTTCCATCATTCGGGGCGTCGTGATTGTTGGCTGTTACGATCGGGCTGAAATCTTCCTCTCTATAAAAGAGTTGAGTAACTTCTTTCCCTATTCTTGGTGTGACACCAAAAAGGAGTCCAATTCTTTTGTCCCCGAGGATAGTATTCCACTCTTTGGAAACACATTTGCTTGCTAAAATGCTTTCTGCAGTTTGGAGGTGTTAGTATCTCGGTAGTTAATTCCGGCAACATATCCATCACTATTATACTGATGAAAGATTATAAAAATTTTTTTAAAGCATTTAAGATTTTCTTAATATTGTAGAATGCTACAAGCAGATACGAGTAATGCTTATATAGACATCCAATACACCTGTTGGCGAATGGTTGCGTCCTTGATGAGCAGGCATTATTTGAAAGGTCGCGTCTTTAATGAGCAGACAAGTAACGCATATTTGCATGTTTTATCTTTGAAAGGTCGCGTCCTTAATGAGCAGGCAAGTAAAGCATATTTGCCCGTTTTATCTTATAAGCGGTTATAGCTTAAACCTATAACTGATTTTTTATTTAAAAGGAAACAAAATCTAAAGGATAACCATCACGTCATGAAGTAGGTATGAAAAGACACCAATTTACTAATGCTGACCTCCTGGAATTAGAATACCCGTCACGACAACATCTTAATATTTACAACGGCATTGGTTGATAATATAAAACAGGAACTATCCATAAAATACAAAACGTGAATTTATCACTACAAATATGGGCTAATGGTGCCATAATTTATGTCTCTATTTTTGCCCATTTATGTTCTGGTTTTGTGTTTTGGTGTCAAACACCAGTTTCAAATCAATAATTCGTCTACAAAAAGAATCCCGATTAGTCACAAAATCTTTTTCATTCGTGTGCATTTTCAAGAATATCATCATTGATTTGTCTATCAATCACTTATACCATTTGCATCTCAAATGCTCACTTCTTTTTACATTTTTCTTTTCCCCTCTCGGATTTTATTATAATTATTGAAGAATAACCCAAGATACTATGAAGAATAAACCAATATGGTTGAATCAACTGGTACAGTTGACATGAAAAATAAACCAATATGGTTGAGTCAACTGATACAGTTGACATGAAGTGAATGGATCAACAACTCTTGTTGATATGGTATGGTTTATAGAAGTTTATTTGGGTTGCAAGTATTACTGGTTTTAAGAGTTTATTTACGTGAGAATTGTCTAGAAGTTTCTTTGTTAGAGTTTGATTATGTTTGGAAAGTTATTTTTCTTGAGAGTCAAGTTTGTTACTCATATAAATAGGCCGTTGAGCCATGAGTCGAAATACATCAATCCATGAGTCGAAATACATCAATCAAGAGAAGTTTGTTTGAGTTTTAGTTCTGTGTTCCTTTCATCAAGTCTTTGATATCAGATTTTCTACAATAATGAACACATAAAAGTCTCCCTATAGATTCGCAAAATTTATAACCATAAATACAACCGGAATACAAAAATGCCTCCCTATATACCAAATTGACCACCATAAAAGAAAATACCCCTCTAAATTAGTCGGGAATATGTTTAAAAGCATTAACTCCATTAAATAAAATACCAACCATTATTACCCAAAATAAGACCAACTCTGATTCTTCAAATTTCAAAAACAACTTTTTTCTTGAGTCGAAATACATCACTCCATGAGTCGAAATACATCAATCAAGAGAAGTTTGTTTGAGTTTTAGTTCTGTGTTCCTTTCATCAAGTCTTTGATATCAGATTTTCTACAATAATGAACACATAAAAGTCTCCCTATAGATTCGCAAAATTTATAACCATAAATACAACCAGAATACAAAAATGCCTCCCTATATACCAAATTGACCACCATAAAAGAAAATCTCCCTCTAAATTAGTCGGGAATATGTTTAAAAGCATTAACTCTATTAAATAAAATACCAACCTTTATTACCCAAAATAAGACCAACTCTGATTCTTCAAATTTCAAAAACAACTTTTACTCCAAACAAGATACGAAAAAAAAAAAATCAAAGATGAGAAATAGTACTTTTAAAAATATATAGTATATATATATTGAACACCAAACTACATTACTCTAATAAAAAAAAAAAAACTACACTCGGAATATGTTTGTGTCATGGTCATCGTCAGTACATGTTTCCGATTGTCCTCCAAAATTCCTCAACGAGACAGCGCTCCTCATGTGAGGAATAACTCTAACCTTTTCCCACCTTATCTCCGCAATTTCTGTCAAAGTTCTGGTGAGTTCATTATAACGCGCTAAACAGCGGTTGTTTTGCAATAGGACGTCATTGTTCTTTCCCAAGGCTATAAGCTTACAAGGCGGCCACCATAGATTCGAAGGCTCTTCCAAGACAATGCT
Organism: Papaver somniferum; assembly: GCF_003573695.1. Classification (NCBI taxonomy): domain Eukaryota; kingdom Viridiplantae; phylum Streptophyta; class Magnoliopsida; order Ranunculales; family Papaveraceae; genus Papaver; species Papaver somniferum. The sequence continues at coordinate 162,608,934 of NC_039363.1, read as the reverse complement.
CCTCTTAAGTTCCCAATTCCATTCTACAGCGGGTGTCCGTGCATGAATATCATTATCCGAAATGGGTGCCTAAAAATCAATCCGGAGATCATAAATATCGTGAATGTTGTAAAATAAAAGGCGAACTCCAGACAAGACCATTCCAAGTTTTGGAGTACTGAAACCACCATTCTCATAAATATGATGCGGGGGTGGCGAATGTGACTGGAATGTCTCATTGTCCAAATTGAAAGATACTATCTGAATATTGTCATAAAAATAATGATTTATCCGAAAAATACAACCATAAAGTAAAAGGAAAATATCCGATGTTCCTCCATCCCCTGTTGTCGCCTAGAGTGTGTACGTCCACTTTACCGTCCACTTGAATTCGAACTACTTTGTATTCACCGGTATGTTGACAATAGCCGAACCCCCTACGACGAATCGTGGATCCCAACTAATTTGTGGCGTTGGTGTTGAATCGCATATTTGTGGAAGATGAAGGTGCTCACCCGTTGTTGGATTCATAATATAGATAGGATCTTGTATGCCGTGGTGTGAAACATAAAAACATACCAGACCATTACAAGATCCAACGATTGGGTGTGACATGTTTTCATCATAGGATCGGATAAAATTCCAGGTACCATTGTTTCCAAATAAAATCTGATAGAAATCTCCCATCATCGTGTAGTAATCTTTCTCCTCAATTTGTTCTCTGTAGAAGAGTTCCGTAACTTTTTCTTCTGTCACTTTTTGAGTGAAACCGAAAAGGAGTCCAATTCTTTTGTCTGCAAGGACAAAATTCCACTCTTTGCATACACATTTGCTTGCCAAAATACCTTATGTACTTGGGAGGAGGTGTAGTATCTCGGGAGTTAAATCCGACAACATTTCCATTACTATTACTGGTGAAATATTTTTTTTTAATGTAGTACTATTTAGGATTTCGTTTTTGTTGAATGCTTATATATACATCCAATGGATGCAATATGTGTCCCCACACAACACACCTGTTGGAATTTTCACGTCTTTTGGTGTTTCAAAATCTATTCGGTTAATGTGAAGCGTAATACGAAAGGGTGTGAACCGTTACACCGTTTGGCCAATGGTCGCATCCTTAATCAGCATGCCTTATTTAAAAATCCTTGATCCAAACAAGAAACAGATATTTTCACGTGTTTGTGTGAGATTTATTCCAGTTTATCAACATTCTATTTATGTGTCCATTGCAAATTTAAAAATTAGGGTTATGACCATAGTATATTAATCTTTTGAAGAAAAGAAATTAGGGTTATGACCATAGTATATTAATCTTTTGAAGAAAAAAAATGATCCCAATATATATTTCTATTGCCAATCATATATAGCTGTAATTTATGGTGTTGACCAATATACGAAAGCCAAAAGAGAATTTGGGCATGGTTATAACGCTTGGCTGGACGGAATTTTTGCGCATGGCTTTGAGTAGGTGTGAATTACCGAGGGAATTACACCAAAAATAGAAATTTGTTCAGAGAAGATTAGGCATGGCGAATCATGGAGAGAGATACTTCAGATACCTACAGATTTGGCAAGAGTTTAGCCAAGGCATGCACATTAGCGAAGAGTACATGATTACGATCTACTGTAAGATAAAGCATATATGTACTCAATCAACATGGTTGTGTTTACGCAATTTTTTTGTGCTATTTTTCCGTATTTAGATAAATCATACTATATACTAAAATCAATGTGGTGTTGTACGCGTATATGAGAATATATTTATCAATATGGAAACTGTTATATTTTGTTTATTTGAGAGTGATATGCGGAATACAACTAAATTAGGTAATTGGAGATAATGCTCCTAACCTAGAAAAAAATTAGGGTTTTTTCAATATATATATATATATATATATATATATATATATATATATATATATATATATATATATACACCACACCAGCATAAAAGATAGATTGATATATTAGAGGAAGAAAATGAGTTACAATAAGAGGATTAAAACAACTCCAAGGATAGTAATGGCTGTACCTACAAAGCTAAGGATCACCATAACTATTGATGGCGTGTGTAAGGTTCCTGGCATGCCCCTGTTAGCTGAAGTTAAAGCTCACGTTGACAATCTTACTCTTCCTGCTTCTGCTTCTGTTGAAATGGATGGTGTCCATGCTCCCATTCCTTCGAATGAGCCTGTTGGTGAAACTGTGTCTGGCGCACCCGAAATACCCAGGGAGACACCTCTAGAGCAAAAGGTACTTGAAGTTCCAGCACAGCCTGCTGATGCTGCAACACGAGTACCAGATCCAGATGCGATGATTTTAGTTGAGCAGATAATCAAAGAAACTTTTGAATAATGTGGTTTTTGTTTTTAGAAATTGTTTATTTTGATTAATTATTTTTTTAAATATTGAGGATGTTGGTATTATTTTGCTTGGTATAGTTTTATAAAAATATTGGTTCTTTAAATTTTTTGCTTGATATTTGTTTGTTACTCAGTCATTTGTAATTAACTCATTCAGTCAACACAATTCAGTGGTCAGAATACATTCTAGATTAGAATTAGATGTGTATATGCCTCCACCAGCACCAAGTAGTTTTGTGGGTCAGTGGAATCATGTAGGTTTCACCGGACTCAATCTTGAGTCAAGTTATTACGGCTTTGACAGATGATCTACTGCTTTTTATACCTTTTGTTAATAAACTTAGACTCAGTTATAGTGTTTGGGTGTAGGATATTGTTACCATTAGTGAATCAAGATTGTAGTATGTTTTGAGAAGCAGTTTCTGCACTTTAGATGAAAAGCGTCTAGAATTAGGATTAGTACCTTACCTTGTACCAGGATTCTAGTTCTGGATAGAATTCAAATAATGCTTTAGTGAATTCATAGATCATATAATACATTTCAACATACCAGATCTAAGAACCTGACGAAGGAGTTTATTTGAGATAAACAGAAGAGCCTTTGTCGAACTCACATCACTTGGTTAAAGAGAGTTGATACCAAACAAATTTGTTGTTCCTTTACTGTTTGGAATACAAACCAAAGGAATTGTTCCAAGTACGTGACTTATTCATAAGTTGAAGGTGTGGGAATAGAGATGGAACTAGGTGCATTATAGGTTTAGTTTCTTGGTCTCAACTATACGAAGTTGGTTTAATTTTGTGTAGCGGCTTAATCCCGAGAGTATTCAATTCTGGACAAGGTCCCGGGTTTTTCTGCATTTGCGGTTTCCTCGTTAACAAAATCTTGTTGTGTCATTTACTTTTATTTTCCGCATTATAATTGTTTTATTATAATTAAAGTAAATTACACAAACGTTAATTCCTATTTACTTGATAAGCAACCCTATTGTGTTTGGTTAAGTGCGAACCTTTTTATCAAGTAAACATACTTCGTTGTTGTATTGTCTCGATCTCGTATCCATAGACGATCACACAAAGTGTGAACCGATTAGTTGCATTGTCTCGACTCAGTCCATAGACAATCACTTTCGGATAAAGGACTTATAGGTAGGAAAAGTTTTAGTTTGAGGTATATTTGGGTACCCTCGCCTTTTTAATTGGTATCGGAGAAGGAAACTACGAAAAGATCTAACAATCTGTGTTTGGTGCGATCTAACCTATAAGAATGAATCTAATAAGTGATTCAGTTAAAGTACCACCAAGATTTAATGGGACGAACTACCCATTATGGAAATCAGATACGAAAGCTTTTCTTCTATCCCGAGATTTTAATACTTGGTTATTAATCGAAGACGGATACCAGCAACCGATGGATTATTCGGAGTTAGAGTTTAAACGCTTAGCGTCTTATACTTTTGAAGAAAGAGCTCTTGCAAAGCAGAATTCGGATGGTTTTAATGCCATCATACATGCAGTTAGTCATGATCTTCTACATCATGTGCTGACCTGTAGAACTTCTAAAGAGGCATGGGATATTCTTAAGAGCGTATTCGAGGGAGATGAATCTGGAAAATAAACTAGACTTCTTTCTCTTTCATCTGAATGGGAACATCTCAAAATGGATGATAACGATACTTTCGAGGAGTTTAAATCTAAATTTTTTGAGATTGTCAATGTATCTTTCTTTCTTGGAAAGGCTATACCTGAAAAGGAAATAGTATGCAAAATTCTCAGATCGTTACCATCCAGATACGAGTCTAAGAAACATGCCATAATAGAAGGTAATGATCTTTCTCTACTTTCTCGGAGCTCTCTCGTAGGAAAGTTAAAGATCTTTGATAGAGAAATTCTGCTGAAGAATGAAACTAAGAAACGTTGCCAAGAGGACAAGGCATATGTTGAAAAAGAGCTTGACTCAACTATTGTGCTTCTAGCGCAACGAATGAAGGACATCTAATCTATTGATAAACATGTTCCTGATACACTATCGGTTTGCCGTAAAAAGGGTAATGATGAAGTACAATGCTTCAAGTGCCGTAGATTCGGACATATGGCAAAACACTGTCCCAGCAGAAGAAATCAAAAGTGCAACAAAGCTTATGTCTCCACTCTTGATGATATTCCGGAGGAAGAATCCAATGAAGTGTAATGCACTTCTTGTCAACTCTAACAATGAAGAATTTTGGGAGTCTAATCAACTCCTAGAAAAACGTGAGTTGGAGATTAAGGAAATAAAAGGTTAAGCCTGGTACTTGAAAACCTTTTGAAATTCCTCTCAGATAAAACCCGTATGGTAAAATCTGGACAAGAAAAATTGGGTGAAAACCAAGAGAATCAGAAACTAGTTTTTCTGATAACATGATAAGTTATTCATATAGAGAAAACAATCTCTCTTCAATCCTTCTTGAAAATAAACTTATCAAAGCTCTTCGTGAGGGGATAAAGAAGACTGGTACATTTATGAGATTTCAAAAGGAGATTGCAAACACTTGCAATTACAAGAGAAAGAAAGAACAGAAGGAAACACAGTCTATTGTGTTTATAAGTCATCCTAAGGATGTCTTTGTTAACTATGGTGAGAATAATTCTCACGTCAACACACACTGATTATGTTGAAATATGCATCCTCACTTGTTGCCCAAAATTCTGATTGTGAGGAAACATAAATCCGGGCAAGTTGTTCATGTCTGTTTTTTTGGTGAAAAATAATGGATATCTTTTATTTTTGGGAAAAATAGTTTCGGTTTCCATAAACCAAATTATTCTGTGATTTTATCCCATCTTATATATCTTCTTCCTGTCCGAAAGAAGACTATTTTATTTCAATGGAGAAATCGGTAAAAGAAGGGTTATCTCTTGATGATTTAGCACTTTGTGCATCAATTATGACTGAAACTCATGCTGTCTCTCTTCATGATAACTCTCAAGATTCGTTAAGGAAACATATTCTTACTGTTAAAGGTTGCATTAGATATCATGAGCTGATGATAAAGGATTCAAAAGAAGTACTAGATAATCTTTATTCTCGACTGTTTGAGATGAACAATTTATCTACTGAAAAGGGAAGTGCTCATAAGAATTTGAATCCAGCTTTTGAAAGCAATCTTCACAAGAACTGAGAAGGGAATAATAGACTCCAATTTTTGATTTGTTTCAATGATTGTATTAGATCTATTATGAATAAAACTATTATGAATAAAATTATTTGATTTATATTTTTTCTTGTGATGGTTTTGATTTACATAGCCTGTGATTGAATGCTTTATTATTGCTATGGATGTTTGTGGGATGTTTGATTTCGGTTTTATTACCTTGATATTCGATCTCATAATGTTGTGAACCCTTATGGTTTGGGTGACTTTTTGATTTAGTAGGATTAAGTTCTAGCCCATGTTGGTAGGCTTTATCAAAGGATCATGAGGGGTTCTGGTAGAAAAAATATGTGAAAAAGTCACAATATGTTGAATCGGTTTTGGTTTAGCATAAAAGCATATGTGTTTCGGTGGTTTTTAACTTTTGCTTGCAATAGTTAAAAACCGGTTTTCAGCCTTTCTCTGGTTAAGGTTGGTTGTTGTTATTCTTTTGTTTTGCATAAGAATGACAACATAATGATATTTCGATATCAATTCTCCCTGGAAGAAGATGCAAACATATTGGAGAAGATGATGCGAAATTTGAGGTAACAATGTTGTTAGTTAATTGTTTTCTTGTGTAAGAAAAATCTGATTTTATTTCATATATTTATTGCATTTGCTTAACAAAATTTCGGTACAATTGATGCTTTATTTATTTATTTTTTTTTGCTTAACAATATGAATTTTATTAAACCAAAGAGTCACAAAATTACAAGAATGTTACTTAAAGACATAACAAGAAGAAATAATAAAAGACAAGCTCCAATTATTGGAGTTACACAAATTGTACTCAACCAAATCTGTAATATGGTTTATTCTCTACCTCCATGTTGGATAAGAATGGTGGTCTACTTGTGAAAATAATTGATTCTCCTCTTGCCATATCTGAACCTTTCTTGGCCATGGAATCTGCAGAGAAGTTAACTTCCCTGTAACTGCGGACAAAGATTATTTGCTTCAAAGTTTCAAAAATATTACTCCATCTTGTGACTGCAAACCATGGAATATTTCCTGTAGAGAATGCTGTAATCACAGCTTTTGAATCTATTTTGAATATGACATCCAGTTTTCCATTGTTGATAGCCCACTCACCAGCACATAGTAAAGCAATCACTTCTGCAAAAAAAAGTTTGTTGCCACTCCAAGACCTCCTGCCTTTGCCACAATACATTCTCCAACTGAGTTTCTTCCAATAAACCCATACCCTGAGTTACCAGGATTTCCTTTCGATGCACCATCACAGCAGAGAAGGATTTGAGAATTCACTGGGAGACGAAAATATATTTCTTGAATTCTAGTTGACACAGTTTTTTTACAGGGCATGTTAAACATCTTCAGAATCTGTAAGTCATAAGCTGAATTCCACTTTCTTCCTTTCATTCTAACTTCATTCTCATGTGTAAGATTCATAATTCTAGTTTTGACAACTTGGATACTGAAGCTTTCATTATCATATACACATTTATTTCTCATAAACCAGAGTTCTCTCAATGTGATGAAAGCAGAGGTCATCCATATTTCTTTAACTGCATGACTTTTTTGTTTTGCATAGTTAAAGATATCCTCAGATGAGCTTGGATTCTTAAAACAGAACATGTCACCTAACCATTTCCATATAATTTCACTATAGTTACAGCTCCATAGAATATGTTCTAGGTTTTTTTTCAGAATTTCTACAAAATGGACATCTTGATGCAAGGTTAAAGTTTCTCTTTTTCATATTGTCATCAGTAGAGCATATATTCCTTTTTAGTTTCCATACTGTAGGTGGTGGATTTTCGACAAAGGCTAAATTCGTAAACTCATAATTATACGAAGCTCTGATTCAGCAATCAGACGTGAGTATCAAGACACGGGTCTCTCATCGAATTCTCAACAGAGAGTACTTTCTCTCAGAGCACAATGTATATATGTATCCTCGCAACTGGACAACGACATATCTCATGAATACTGAATACTTTCAGTGATTATTTCTATATAGCATCACGAGATGGACGGCTCCTAGACAGCTTGCTCTGCTAGTATAGAGCGATAACGTCTTCAGGAACAAACAACGAGTTTACCCTGACTATATAAAAGATATAACTTACCGACAAGCTCATATCGGGATAATTAATGCTCCTAGACAGCTCGCTCTGCTAGTATAGAGCCACAAAGTTAATTATTCCTAATTGCTCCTATTCCATGGTCGAATCCACGACTGGTCCCGTGGAATGGCAATAACAATTGTTCTGATTCTATGATCGAATCCACGACTTGATCTCATAGAATAACAATAACTATATTATCTCATTACTCCGATTTCATGATCGAATCCACAACTGGTCTCATAAATGGTAATAGATAAATCTTAATTACTCCGATTATATGGTCGAATCTACGATCCCATGGAATGGTAATGCTCACTTTATTATTCTGAATTCGTAGTCGAATCCTCAGCTGATCCTATGAATTAATAATAAACATCTTATTACTCAGTTTTGTGAATTATTCTCTACCGAATTCCACAATTAGTAATAAATAATCAACAACCGGGCGCCTGAGCTACCTCTAAGTAAGCCCCGATTCAAATGGTGAAGGTGTATTCAATGATGATACACTAACAGTCACCGCACGAACGAGTATTTCAAAAATACAACGAAACGATGAACCTATGCAAAATAGAGAAGAAAATAATAAATAATTAAAAATATTGACATGAGTGCTGGGAGCACGGACACACGACCGACCGACCGTGTCGTGGTCAATCCCACGCCAGTTTTATATTTTTAATGCATTTTTATTATTTTCCATGATTGATGAAAATTCTCTCATTTTATCAAATCTCCTTCGTCTTGAGGAAACTCCTCGGTTTCATGGTACTTCCATAAAAAATAATACAAAATTAAGGAAAGGAGTGCGGGGCATGACCATTGGCCAACCGGCCATGCCTTGGTCCCAACCGGCCCCACACCCACGGTTCTTTATTATTTTATTATTATTATTATTATTTCTTTAATTTCATGAAAAAACTCCTTGATTTCATGGTATTTTGCACAAATCATCAAATAATAATAAAATAAAATAAATTATGAAAACTTGTGGGACCGGGCCTTGGCCGGCCGGCCATGCCCTAGCCGGTCCCACACGCCCCTTTGTTTTATTATTTAATTATTAGTTTTCCTTGAATTCATCAAATTCCTTGATTTCATGGTATTTCTCTCAAATTAGGAAAAATTTCCTCAAATCATCAAAATACCTAAAAATATTAAAAAATTAGGAAAACTCGTGGGACCGGGCCCTAGCCGGCCGTCCATGCCTTCCACGGTCCCACATGCCCTTGTTTTTTATTATTTTAATATTTTTGCTTCCTTGAACTCATGAAAACTCCTTCAATTCATGGAAACTCCCAAAATTCATCAAATTTCTCAAAATTCATGAATTTTTCATAAAATCTTTATAAAATTAGGGAAACTCGTGGGACCGGGTCCCTAGCCGGCCGGCCATGCCTTCCACGGTCCCACACGCCCTTTTTTTATTATTTTAATATGTTTTGCTTCCTTGAACTCATGAAAACTCCTTCAATTCATGGAAACTCCCAAAATTCATAAAATTTCTCAAAATTCATGAATTTTTCATAAAATCATCAAAATATTATAAAATTAAGGAAAAGGCACCACAAGACCGTGGTCACGACCGGCCGACCATACCTTGACCACGGCGGTCCCACGCCTCCTCATTCCTTATTTTATAATTATTTTTCATCATCTCATGGTGTTTTCCTCAGTTTCGTCGAAACCCTAATTTTGACATATTTTCTCGAATGGATGCTCAATTTCACGCCAGAAAATATCAAAATTCTCAGGACTAAGACGCGGACGCCTTGGGGACACGAGCATGCTATCTTGACCGACCAAGATTGGCTCTTTGGCTCACGGAAGCCGATCCCATCAATTTTCACAAGTTTTGACCTAATTTGCACAATTGCTCGTATTAGGTCCAAAACTCTCCCAAACACTTTGGATTTTCATGAATTGATCGTTAGGCGGTCACGGGACAACCCAGGGCCGGTTTCATGACTCCATGGTCGGTCCCTCGCCTCATCATAATTAATTAGGTTTTCTCACCTAAGGCTCAGACGAGCATTTTCGAATAAATGATTAAACCAGCATTTAATCATTCTTTCACCAACAAATCGTCAACTCTTCAGGAGTTCTTCGTATTTGCTCACGTGAGCATATGGACACTACATGGTTGACCCACGGTCCATGTAGTCGCTCCCTCCTTCGTCCCATGGTTGAAATTCTGACGAACCATGAATTGATCATCAATTGATCAAATTAGGGTTTCTAAATCCAAGGATCATTATTCCAGATTCCAACCTTAATAATTTTACGATGGCCTCATGGTCATTAATTTTATTAATTATGCTCGGTTCAACGACCAGTATTCTAATTAATATTTTTGGTACGCTGCCAATAATCCATCAATGAGCAACACATGCTCAGACGATCAAATATTCAACAATTCATCACATGAGCAGCACTTGCTCAGATGAGGAATATTTGCTCAATATTGGTTCAACAATCAATATTCAACGATCCATCGAATGAGCAATAATTGCTCACTTCATCGTAAGAACTATACCTCTGTCTCATGACATGTTCAATTCATGAGTTTCAGAATATCATGTTCAACTCAACGACTACATGGACTCATCGTCCCATCAAACCACGAAGTCATCAATTGACTAACAAACCACGAGACGTCAATCGTGTCACTTGGGGGGATATCACTTAGGGTTTTGGTCTGGCGGTCTACCACATGTGTGTTCAAACACACGATGGAATGTGAGCAATTCGTGCAATCAGTTGAAGGAATTCACGAGATAGTGGGTGAAAAATCGACCAAGTCTCCACACGTTGAGCAACTGGTTTCAAACACGATCTCCACTTTCCCACTCCTTGATTCCATCAACTGTCACACTTCATGGAATCATGGTGTCTAAAATTCCAGCAATGTAAATAAGTCTCTGAATCATGATTGAATCAACAGTATCATCAATCTCACGTCTCATCGACAACACGAGATCATCAACTCATCAATTGAGAAACTACTCTCAATTGAGCAATTTCAATCACTCAGGGCTTATCGTATTCAGAATTCACACACCCACAATAGTTGATTACCATTGGTTCCATACATTTCTCAGCTTCCCTCCTACAAATCAACCCATCCTCTCTTGTGACCGAATTTACTCTGGAACGGTCATTGTCTTGATTTAGGCCGGAGTACTACAGATTGATCTCTCGAATCTAAATAACCCCCTTTGAAGCGGTGCATCTGTGTGAGGTTTAACATTTCGCTCGGTTCGAGGAGTCTCCTCCGTACGGTCGTCTCCTCAATTCTTTAAAAACCAGCAAATCGTTTTCCCCCATCTACACATACATTACTAGAAATAAATGGATGTATAGAATGGTTCCATACCTTTTGAGTCCATTTTAGTTTTGGATATTTTCTTCTTATAGATTCTACTGCAGAAGCTAATGTGAAAGCACCAATGATGGTTTTGCTCCAAATTCTTCTATTTTCTTTATTATCAACAACTAGCAGATCATTATCTCGGTTGCAATCTCACAATTTCACAAGATGGTTGATCTCAGGTCAGGTTCAGTTACGAATCCTAACACAAACCGTGCTAGCACTAGCAACAACAACAATCAGAATATCCCGGAGACAATTCCGACCTCCAACAATGATGGTGGTGACACTGCTCCTCCTCACGCCGAAGGTCATCCACTGTCCGGACGACACCCTGAATAAGTCAGAGGATATCCACCGCCTACCATTGCTTATCTTATCAAAGCGCAAGAGACTCTTGCAAAGAACTAGACTGACATGGATGCTACACAGAAGGAGATGTGTAATTATCTCAAAACTCTTACTGACAAGATGTCAGAGAAGACTCAAGAGAAGGGAAAGGAGAAGGAGAAAACCTCGGACGACGGTCCTGAAGTAATTCCAATCCATACAGTAGAAGATGACGAAGTCCACAAAACTGCTGCAGACAACTCATCAGCGAAGGGATCACCGAATTTCATCACTCGCGAGGATCTGGAGCACCTCTTAGAGAACCATGGAAAAGGCAAGACATCGCATGACCATCGTCATCAACCTCCTTATCCCGCCTCTATGCATAGGATTCCGCTCCCCAAAGGTTATGTTTCTCCAATTTCACCTTGTATGATGGAACTGGCAATGCTCGGGAACATGTCTCTCGTTTTCTCGAAGCCTTGGGAGAACATGAACATAATCATGTCGTCCACCTCAAGGAATTCTCAAAATCTCTGAAAGGCAGGGCATACACCTGGTATAACAACATCACACCAGGGACCATCAACAATTTGGGAGAAATGGTTAACGCATTTTACAGAAAATACTTCTTCGTGTAGGAACAAGTCACCCTCTCCGACCTTGGAAGAATGTTTCAGAGGGTCAGTGACAATCCCAATGATTATGTGAAAAGGTTCAGAGTCCAAGCCTTGGATTGTCATGACCCAAACGTCACGGAGCAACAACTGGTGGACTTGTGCATCAATGGCATGCTCTCGGTCTACGGGGCCTTGCTAGAAAACCTTTGATTCCATACTTTCTCAGAGCTTCACGAAGCTGCGAAGAGATCAGCAACCACTGTACCCGCTCTTTTCGAAAGAGCAAAGTCTACAAAGACTGAAGATTCAAAAGACACTCGAGGAAGCAGGCGTCTGATCAACAAGCAGTATAACTTGCAACCTTCAAAAAATGATGTCGCGGAAGGGAGTAAGCGAAAAGAAGAACCACAACACAAACAGACTTCCTCCACCCCTTCAAAGACACACAAGAAGGAGAACTCAAAAATCCCTCCTCAGCATACGGAAGATCCAGAAGCACCTGATTTTCCCTGTTCAATGGAAGAAGTTAATGAACTACTCGATGCCCGGATTCAAGACGGCAGAATCAAATTGCCTTATGTCAAGAAGAACCAACTGAAGAGGCCATGGAAAATACTCGGTATTGTCGCTTCCATAGATACGTCAGCCATCCCACGAGTGATTGCAAAATTTTAAAGCGCATATTCAAAGAAAAGGTCGAATCAAGAGAGCTCAACCTGGAGACTGAGGGGGTGCACAAAAAACCCCTCCCAGTCAGAACTTTTACCATCTCCGAACCTCATGTCAAGGAAACGGTCCAATCTCTGATCGAACATGTCTGCGAGATGTTGTATCTTTCGAAAGCTCAAAGGAAACACATGTTTGCTGCACTGAACCACATCATGTCCGGAAGACGTCTGCTGATCCAAGAGACTATCACCGGACCTTCAGCCACTGACACAGAAATGTATGACCGGGGACTGCTCACCACAGTGCACATTAAAGGAAATGAGTTCAAGAGGGCGTTCATCGATGTTGGTACCGCCGTCAACATCATCCCTTTGAAAACTCTCAGAGCTGCTGGTATTACTCGACGGGAAGCCACCCACGCTCCCATAGAAATCAGGGACCACGAAGGAATCTCCAGAAACGCATACGGCTTCATCACTCTCAAAGTTACGGAAAGATCGATCTGCACTGAGGCCAAGTTTTTCATAATCCGGGAAGACCCTGGATACGACATGGTCCTTGGGAGAACTTGGATTCATGCTGAAAGGACAACGATGCCTTCAACACATCCTGTCATCGACAAGGATTCCGAGTCGGAAGACGAAGCAGAGGACGCACCACCGTTTGAACATCTGGAAGAAGTAAAAACTCTGATGGGACTTACACAGGAACTTGGAGATAATCCGCACACCTTTGTCAGAAGGTTTCGAGCTCAGGCAAGTCTTATTCCTCCTCTTGCTCCAATATTACCAATGTTCAAATACGCTACTATGGTCCAAGGACTTCTACCCATGAATAATTTATCAGTCATAAAAAGCTACGAGTGGGTAACTTCACCTCAGCAATATTACACTCAATGGTTGGGTTCAGAACTTCTTCAAATCGGTCACTCAATCGAGAGGTTTATTGCCGAAGACTTGGCTAAGCATGATCAACACCATGCTGGATACCCTCTTCCGCACGAGTGTCCATATGGGCCACAATCGTGGAATTCCATCAAACAGGGAATTCCGAATTAGCGGAAGATATTCAAGGCGCGATTGACCAAGCCCAACAAGTTTCATGAAGGGGACCTGGTTCTCAAAGCAGTTCAGCGCGGTCTTCATTCTACAAGGAACTCCAATTGAGAAGGACCATTCATGATCGCTGAGTCCGTGGCCGGAGGATACTACAAATTGACCAACACAGATGGCAGAACCCTACCAGTAATTCACGAAAATTGGCTCAAGGCGTTTATCTGAAATTATTGGACATTTAAGGTATTGGGCGTTTGAAGCACTCATGGCGTTGGATTTAACATTTAGGATTTTCTTTCATTTGTATTTCAATTCCTCCAAAACATTTGCAATACTTGCAATCAGTATTTGAATTCAGCAATTTATCAAAATTCAGTTCATATTTCGTAAAAGAAAATCTCTATCAAATCTACAAGAAAATCCTTAACCATCAGTCAATCCAAAACCATCTAAATATCAAAACCCAAGTATAAACCTCACATTTCTCATAAGTTCATAAGTTCAAGAGACCAGCAAGAAAAGGCTTTCGCTCATCAGCATCCTTCAAGATTTGCAAAGCCGCCCTCTCCTTGTTCAACTCCTCGGTCAGCTTGGAAATCTTGTCCTCCTTCTCCTTTACAGCATCATTTGGAAAGGGTATGTTCTTCTCACATGAATCCTTTACAACGTTTATTGGCTTACGAAGCCATTTCACGTTGAGGCCAAGTCTTTCTGAATTCTCCAAGTTAAACTCCCAATCAAAGAGTATATATGGAGTCACGGTATTCCTGGGTCTCGTATGCATATCACTCACGACACGCAAGATAACGCCTACTTGCATGGTTAAAGGTATAAGCACGCCCAGGGTTCCTGTCAACGGTCATGTGGCCAAATTTCTTCCATATCGTCTCGTACAAGCGTGCATATCCAATGGGAACGCTGAATCCACCGATCATCTCATGATACAGGAGTGGAGTGTTAAATGGAGGATCGAAAGAAACCCCTGCAGTTGGATATTCATACACTATTATACGGTTCTCAGTCACTGGAGCGTCTTCCACGACCAAAGCAACAGTTCCTTCGGTATTCTCCGCTGCTATCTCGGATTCTTCTATTGCTGAGGCAACAACCATCTGGTCTTCCATAACATCAACAGCGACCTTTTCATGGCCTCGAAGTGCAGGGATGACTGTCTCTTCATCAATAACTTCGGAAGGGTTAGAGTTGTCATCATTGGCTCCAGTATCCTCAACTTCGGTATTTAGCACCTAATACGAAGATTACATGAGGTTAGAGTCACGAAGCCAAACGATATTATGAAACACAGTATACCAGAAAGGCAATACATCAAAGTTCATCACATTCAAAACACGAGCAAATAACATGAAAGTCATGAAAACACATTTCACGATGAGTCCGTCTGAAGAAATTGAACTCTGCCCTGTACTAAGAGACGAACTGGGAGCAATTTACAAGGAATCTGAGGATGGGTCATATGTCACTCTCTTCTTATTGATGTCATCTATGACATGTCAAAATTTCACGACAATCCGATGAACGAGCGAGTAGATGTGGCCAAAATATCAAGTGACGCGCAATCTGAAAAAGTTCTGGAAGTCTCTTGGAAGTTTACTATTTCGCCTTTTTCAGGCTCTGAACGTGCTCAAAACTTAAAAATATTCTTTGCTAAAGCTTGTAAATTTTCCGGGCTTGAATTTGCCATGCATATCATCAAACTCCGACTCCGGACGAAGATTCTACAACGTTTCTACTAAAAATCTGGGTTCTGAATTTTCTGACGACAAAATTCGACTAAGTTTTCACATATTCACATGGGTTCTCATTCATTCATTTACAAGTCAGCACTTTTATACTTCTATGAAGAATGTACAGGATATATACTTACTTGAGGAGTCTCCAAAGTGTCCAAGGGGTTGGAATTGTCCACATCAACGACAAGAGGAACAACACTTCTATCCGGCTACGAATCTTGAGAATTACCTCCATTCCTATTCCCAGAGGATGATTGAGTTCCAGAATTCTACATATCCATGAAGACATCCTCCTGTACACGTCCTTTACAATCAATATTTTCATCTATGAATCACCCCATTTGAACATGTGAAGAAATACTTACAATTTCTTCGTCACTCAAATCAGCGATTGCTTATTCAGTAGCAGAAAATTGAAGACCTTCAAGACTTGATGGAGTAAAATTCTGCAACAAAATTAACAACGTTGGCTTCATGATTCTAATGCTAATAGCAATAAAAGTCACAGTGAGAAATATTGGGAACTCACCAAAGCACCAACTGGGGACTTTACGGTATTAGGTAACAGCTTATAACCTTTATGCCTGCCTTCTCCGCCATGAATAACCGCCTCAGTCTCTGAGAAATCTACACCGATTCGAGGTCGTATATTACGACCGTCCTGAGGTGAAATCCAGTAATATAATCAGAATACAGTTCTTATAATTTCGTTAAGATTATATGAAGAAACATACCTGAGAGCATCCTGGAGACGACTTTCGTTTATCACCAGAAAGATACTTCAATCTTGGTCGACTGGAAATCATCTCAGCCGAAGGAAGATCCTTGAATGGAGGTTTGGGAAATCTTACAAAGCCACGCAAACTCCCAAGTTGCTGATCCCAGAATTCTACATAACCTGGGGTTACATATGCGAATCTATCAAAACCAGGAAACCAGTAGCTACTCCCTTCCACGTGAGTATGATCCAAATGAGTCCTGAGTTGCTCAACTGATGGCTTTCTTCTCCGTATGGTTGGAACACACTGATCCATACCCATTTTTCGAGCTGCTCTATCAACATTATACTCCTCCACTGAAAGCTCTCCAAACGTGACTGATAGCAAATGACCAGGAGTGCAACTCAACATGAAAGATCTTTCGCCATCACTCAGATGCGCACCAGACATCAAACTCGTGCCTTCTCCAGTATTGAAAGTCATCGGCTGAGAAACATAATCAGGGACTGACACCCACGGGAGAAAATTGAACTCAGATTCTCATCTAACACATCAGTAAAACGTATTTTAGGACGAGGCTTCTTGGTGGACCAACGCATGATCCTAGCATTATCTTTCTCAGGGAAAGTATGGCGCGCATCAGTATTCAGTCCTTGCAGAACATTACGTGGAGTAGGTGCATAATTCTTAAAATGCTCGCACACCCACGGTTCCTTATTATTTTTTTATTATTATTATTATTATTTCTTTAATTTCATAAAAAAACTTCTAGATTTCATGGTATTTTGCACAAATTATCAAATAATAATAAAATAAAATAAATTATGAAAACTTGTGGGACCGGGCCTTGGCCGGCCGGCCATGCCCTAGCCGGTCCCACACGCCCCTTTGTTTTATTATTAGTTTTCCTTGATCATCAAATTCCTTGATTTCATGGTATTTCTCTCAAATTAGGAAAAATTCCCTCAAATCATCAAAATACCTAAAAATATTAAAAAATTAGGAAAACTCGTGGGACCTGGCCCTAGCCGGCCGGCCACGCCTTCCACCGTCCCACACGCCCTTGTTTTTTTATTATTTTAATATTTTTGCTTCCTTGAACTCATGAAAACTCCTTCAATTCATGGAAACTCCAAAATTCATCAAATTTCTCAAAATTCATGAATTTTTCATAAAATCATTATAAAATTAGGGAAACTCGTGGGACCGGGCCCTAGCCGGCCGACCATGCCTTCCACGGTCCCACACTCCCTTGTTTTATTATTTTAATATTTTTTGCTTCCTTGAACTCATGAAAACTCCTTCAATTCATGGAAACTCCCAAAATTCATAAAATTTCTCAAAATTCATGAATTTTTCATAAAATCATCAAAATATTATAAAATTAAGGAAAAGGCACCACGGGACCGTGGTCACGACTGGCCGACCATGCCTTGACCACGGCGGTCCCACGCCTCCTCATTCCTTATTTTATAATTATTTTTCATCATATCATGGTGTTTTCCTCAGTTTCATCGAAACCCTAATTTTGACATATTTTCTCGAATGGATGCTCAATTGCACGCCAGAAAATATCAAAATTCTCAGGACTGAGATGTGGACGCCCTGGGGACACGAGCACGATATCTTGACCAACCAAGATTGGCTCTTTGGCTCAGAAAGCCGGTCCCATCAATTTTCACAAGTTTTGACCTAATTTGCACAATTGCTCGTATGAGGTACAAAACTCTCCCAAACACTTTGGATTTTCATGAAGTGATCGTCAGGCGGTCACGGGAAAACCCAGGGCCGGTTTCATGACTCCATGATCGGTCCCTCACCTCGTCATAATTAATTAGGTTTTCTCACCTAAGGCTCAGATGAGCATTTTCGAATAAGTGATTAAACCAGCATTTAATCATTCTTTCACCAACAAATCGTCAACTCTTCAGGAGTTCTTCGTATTTGATCACGTGAGAATATGGACACTACATGGTTGACCCACGGTCCATGTAGTCGCTCCCTCCTTCGTCCCATGGTTGAAATTCTGACGAACCATGAATTGATCATCAATTGATCAAATTAGGGTTTCTGAATCCAAGGATCATCATTCCAGATTCCAACCTTAATAATTTTACGACGTCCTCATGGTCATTAATTTTATTAACTATGCTCGGTTCAACGACCAGTATTCTAATTAATATTTTTGGTACGCTGCCAATAATCCATCAGATGAGCAACACATGCTCAGACGATCAAATATTCAACAATTTATCACAAGAGCAGCCCTATCTCAGATGAGGAATATTTGCTCAATATTGGTTCAACAATCAATATTCAACGATCCATCGAATGAGCAATACTTGCTCACTTCATCGTAAGAACTATACCTCTGTCTTATGACATGTTCAATTCATGAGTTTCAGAATATCTTGTTCAACTCAACGACTACATGGACTCATCGTCCCATCAAACCACGAAGTCATCAATTGACTAACAAACCACGTGACGTCAATCGTGTCACTTGGGGGATATCACTTAGGGTTTTGGTCTGGCACTCTACGGCATGTGTGTTTAAACACACGATGGAATGTGAGTAAGTCGTGCAATCAGTTGAAGGAATTCACGAGGTAGTGGGTGGAAAGTCGACCAAGTCTCCACACGTTGAGCAATTGGTTTCAAACACGATCTCAACTTCCCCACTCCTTGATTCCATCAACTGTCACACTTCATGGAATCATGGTGTCTAAAATTCCAGAAATATAAATAAGTCTCTGAATCATGATTGAATCAATAGTATCATCAATCTCATATCTCATCGACAACACGAGATCATCAACTCATCAATTGAGAAACTACTCTCAATTGAGAAATTTCAATCACTCAGGGCTTATCGTATTCAGAATTCACACACCCACAATCTTTGATTACCATTGATTCCACACATTTCTCAGCTTCCCTCCTACAGATCAACCCATCCTCTCTTGTGACCGAATTTACTCTGGAACGATCATTGTCTTGATTTAGGCCGGAGTACTACAAATTGATCTCTCGAATCTAAAGCACCCCCTTTGCAGCGGTGCATCCGTGTGAGGTTTAACATTTCGCTCGGTTCGAGGAGTCTCCTCCGTACGGTCGTCTCCTCAATTCTTTAAAAACCAGCAAATCGTTTTTCCCCATCTACACATACATTACTAGAAATAAATGGATGTATATAATGGTTCCATACCTTTTGAGTCCATTGTAGTTTTGGATATTTTCTTCTTATAGATTCCACTGCAGAAGCTACTGTGAAAGCACCAATGATGGTTTTGCTCAATATTCTTCTATTTTCTTTATTATCAGCAACTAGCAGATCACTAGTATTAAACATTTCTAACATTTCAGATGGAATTAACCACTCACCTTCTAGTAAAATGTCAGATACTTTCATATCTGGAAAATGAAGCATAAAAGAATTTTCAGGGAACAGTTCTATTAGAGTTTTATCTTTAATCCATTTTTCTTTCCATATTGAAATGTTGTCTCCCTTCCCAACTAGCCATCTTGCATGATGTAAAACATCATTTGCAACCCATTTCATACCTGGCCATATAGAAGATTTTCTATAAAACTGAATCCAATCACCATTTTTGTCCTGAAACTTGGGTTTAAAATATCTTGACATTTCATCATCTCCATTGAGAATTTCTAGTTGTTTATGGGTGAAAACTGTTTCTGCTGGTTTTGGTAAATTTGGGTGTGTGTGGATGAGAAACGAATCTAAACCCTAAAAAATGCACTGCACGGGAGTGCTTTTGATTCGAGAGATGAATCTATACAATTCTGGCCTAAACCAAGAAATGGCCGTTCCAGACTTGCTTCGGTCACAAAGTGAAGGAGATGGGGTTGATCTTAAGGAGGGAAGCGAAGAAGGTGTTGGCTGTTTATGACTTGTATCAGAAAGCTGAACTGGCTTGCAAAATGTAAGCTATCAGTTCTGGTGTTTTCTGGATACGAATGACAACACTTCGTTTTTTGTGCTTGTCTCTTGTCGTGTTGTTTGGAAATAGGAGATGGACCTATTTATACAAGTCATTGAGCGCAACCTCTCATCTCGTAGGAAGTGGATGAGGTGAAGTGATGGAGTAGTGGGGTCGTGTAGGAGTGGTGATTGTCACACGATCACATCTTTGTGCACTTCCCTCATCACTGATAACCGTCCACCTATTCCTGACACGTTCTTGTAATGGCGCGTTGCACGCTGCACGTTGTAAACCTCCAGACCAATACCCCAGTAAGTATCCCCCAGATTGTGACATGTTTGATGTCTCGAATGAGTGGATCGTGGGACCCACTGTAGGAAGTAGCATGTGATGCTAAAATAACTAAGGATTTGATATTTATGAATATCGTGTATGCTCAACGCATGTGTGGATGGGGCACAACAATTTGCTGGTTTTTACGGAATTGAGGAGACGACTGTACGGAGGAGACTCCTCGAACCGAGCGAAATGTTCAACCTCACACAGATGCACTGTAAAAAGGGAGTGCTTTGAATTAGAGAGATCAATCTGTAGTACTCCGTCCTAAACCAAGACAATGGACGTTCCAGAGTAAATTCGGTCAAAGGAGAGGATGGGTCGATATGTAGGAGGGAAGCTGAGAAATGTGTGAGATCAATGGTGATCAAAGATTGTAGGTGTGTTGTGTATTCTGCATAAGATAAGTTCTGAATGATTGAATCTCTGTTGAGAGTAGTTACTCAGATGTTGAGTTAATCTTGTGTTGTCTGTGAGACGTGAGATCGTTGTATATTCAATCATTATTTCAGAGACTTATTTATATTGCTGGAATTGTAGACACCATGATCCCATGAAGTGTGACAGTTGATGGAATCAAAGAGTGGAGAAGTGGAAATCGTGTTTGAAACCGGTTGCTCATCGTGCGGAGACTTGGTCGATTTTCCATCCACTACTTTGTTAACTCCTTCAACTGATTGCACGACTTTCTCACATCCCATCGTGTGTATGAACACACGTGCCGTAGACCGCCAGACCAAAACCCTAGTTGATATCCCCCCAAGTGACGCGATTGATATCTCGTGAACGTGGAGTCTGCAGGGCAGACGTGTATTTAGTCAATTGCTGACTTCATGGGACGATGAGTCCATGTATTTGCTGAGTTGAACATGATTCTTTAAAATGTTCTGAGACTCATGAATTGAAATGTGTCTGTTGAGACAGAGGTATAATTCTCACGTTGAGGTGAGAAAGTATTTCTCATTTGATGAATTGTTGAATATTGATAGTTGAACTAATATTCCTTGGTTTGAGCAAATATTGCTCATCTGAGCAAGTGTTGCTCGTCTGATGAATTATTGGCAGCGTGACCGAAATATAACATTAATTAGAATACTGGTAGTTGAATCGAGTATAATAAAATGGTGATCATGAGATCTTCGTAAAATTATTAGCGTTCGAATATGGAATTATGATCCTTGGACTCGGAAACCCTAATTTGATCAATTGATGACCGAGTGATAGTTTATTGAAAATTTAACCATGGAATGAAGGAGGACCGGCTACATGAGACCGTGTGGGTCGACCATGTAGCGTCCATATGCTCGTGTGAGCAAATACCAAGACCCCTTGAAGAGTTGGTGAAAAGATGATCAAATGCTGGTTCAATCATTTTTCATATAATGCTCGTCTGAGCCTTAGGTGATAAAACCTAATTAATTATGGAGAGGTGAGAGACCGACCAAGGGGTCATGAAACCAACCCTGGATGGTTGTGGGATCGAATGATGATCACTTCATGAAATTCCAAAATTATTTGGAAGAGTCTTAGACCTAATACGTGCAATTGCGCAAATTAGGTCAAACCATGAAAATACGTGGGACCGGATCATTGCGAACCAAAGAGCCAACCTTGGTCGGTCAAGGTAACATACCCACATCGTCAACACGTCCGCGTCTCAGTCCTGAGAATTTTGATATTTTCTGGCGTGCGTTTGAGCAACCATTTGAGAAAATACAATAAAATCAGGGTTTTGCTGAAACTGGTGAAACTTCATGAGATGAAGGAAAATAATTATAAAATGAAGGAATATGAGGCGTGGGACAGCTGGATCCAAGGCATGGCCGGCGGGCCAGTGAACACGGTCCCATGGTGCCTTTTCCTAATTTTATAATATTTTTCATGATTTTATGAAAATATCATGAAATCAAGGAATTTTGTTGAAATTAAGGAGTTTCCTTAAAGTGAAAGAGTTTCCATGGGATCAAGGAAGCAAATAATATTAAAATAATAAAATAAGGGCGTGTGGGGCTGGCTAGGGCATGGCCGGCCGGCTTGGGCCCGGTCCCACAAGTTTTCCTAATTTTATGTAATTTTTGTGTATTATTTTCCATGATTTGAAGCAATTTTCACAATTTGGAAGAAATACCATGAAATCAAGGAATTTCATGGGATCAAAGAAACCTTAAAATAATAATCTTAAAATAAGGGGCGTGTGGGACCGGCTGAGGCATGGACGGCCGGCTGGGGCCCGGTCCCACGAGTTTCCCTAATTTTATATTATATTTTCATGGTTTTGTGAAAATACCATGAGATTAAGGAGTTTTCATGAGATTAGGGAAATAATAATAAAATAATGAGGAACCATGAGGTGTGGGGCCGGCCGGGATCAAGGCATGGCCGGTTGGCCAATAATCACGACCCCACAATATTTTTCCCAATTTTATATTATTTCCTTCGTGCGAAGGAAGCACCATGAAACTGAGGAGTTTCCTCAAAACGAAGGATATTTGATGAAAGGATTTTCATAAGATCAAGGAAAATAACAAAAAATATGATAAAATATAAAATTGGCGTGGGATTGGCTACGGCACGGCCGGCCGGTCGATGAGCCCAATCCCTTGGCGCCTTGGTCAAATTTTAATTATTTATTATTTTCTTTCCTATTTTGCATAGGTTCATCGTTTCGTCGTATTTTGAAATACTCGTTCGTGCGGGGATTGTTAGTGTATTATCGTTGAGTACGCTTGCACCTTTTGAGTCGGGGGCTTACTCAGAAGTAGCTCAGATGCCCGTGCGTTGAATATTTATTACTAACCCATGGAATTCTGCTGGGAATAACCATAGATTGAAGTAACGAAATACTGCGAAAATATTTGAATATTTTCGGAAATTCAGTGGATGAATCCAAGAATTTAGGAATAATTAACTTATGGCTCTATACTAGCAGAGCAAGCTGTCTAGGAGCATTAATTATTCTGACATGTGCTTGCTGGAGCTTCATATCCTTTATATAGTCAGGGAAACTCGTTGTTTGTATCCTGAAGACGTTATCGCTCTATACTAGCAGAGCAAGCTGTCTAGGAGCCGTCAATCTCGTGATTCTATATAGAAATAATTACTGAAGTGTTCAGTATTCATGAGATATGTCGTTGTCCAGCCGAGAGACAACATATCTGCATGTTCTCTGAGAAAAAGTATTCTCAGTCAGAGGATTCGATGAGAGACCCGTGTCTCAATACTCACATCTGATTGCTGGATCAGGAGTTCGTATAATTATGGGTTTACGATTTTAACCTTTATCGAAAATATACCATCTACATTAAGTCCCCTGCTTAGTGAGGAAATCCGTGTTCCTGAGTCAGCATTGAATGGTGATTTTCCGATCATAAACAATATAAGTAATTGAACTTAGTCGTAAGTTAAGACGTTACCGAATTTTGATAGTGCAAGCATACCATGACTTGAATGAAGATCTCAGTGGCATGATAGAGCATCGTTTGATGAGCATAAAGTGGTAGCACCGCTGATTTGGTGATGGAACCTTGGTCATTTAGGATTCGCGGGCCGGACCCAAGAAAGGAATCCGTTTTAGCACGGACGCTCGTTCGTTCGTTAGTTTAAGAAACAACAAAATAGACCTGAGTCTAATGATAAAATTTTTGTCTATGAGCTTTCACGAAAAACAAAATTTTATTTTTTAAATATGTGAGATTTCACAAAGTGGAATAAACTCTCGTTTCAAAGGTGGATGCTCGTACGAGAGAAAAGTTTTTTTTTTAAATAGACGTGTGTCTGTTAGTAATAAAATTTTGTTTATGAGCTTTCATGAAATTTTTTATCTCGAGCTTTCAGAAATCTTTGAGAATATACTCTCGCTTCAGAGACAGATGCTCGTGCGAGGGAGCAAAAATATATAGATATATTTTCCAAATTTACGTGAGTTTCACGTTAAATATTTATATAGTTTGTAAAATCATGTTTTGATTTTGAACAACTGTTGAATGTAGACCATTATACATGGTAAAATAATGTCTATGTGTGAGTTTTCACAATCGTAGAATGGACGTCTGTCCAAATTTTGAGAAACCAGTGAATGTTCACATTGTAAAATTTACGTGGGTTGTTCAAGGTTTTATGAAAATCATGTCAGAATTTTGCTCTTCTTAGCAGGTTTGAAGGAACGAGCAAGATTTGAAGTATTAACTCATGTATTGTTAGTGGAATCGTAAACAGGTAAGAGTTGAAAGTTACCATTTTTGCAGACGCTGATGTGAGCATCTTTATTCCATGATTCATTGTTTTGTTGAATCCTGCGCTTTGAATGATGCTCTGAATGTTATGCATCTGTCACAACCACTTTGCAAGAATGACTGACTCCCATGATGACACTTTCAAAGACGATGTTTCCAGGGATGACATCTCCGCGGGTGCAACTTAAAAAAATGGTACTTCTGGGACCTCTGAGTGATGGTGAGAGATCCTTCATACTGAGTTGTACTCCTGGTTATTTCATCAACTATACCACAGGATGATCGTGTAGTGAGGTTTCAGATCAATGTAGACTCCTCGGAAATGGAAGAAAGTCTTCGGGGCGGAGCACCCAGAAGTAAGGACTACAGGATGTTAGCAAATGACGTGCAGTCCCCAGCCATTTCTTTGGTGAGTTGTTAGCGCTCCTTGTATCATGACTTTTTTTTGCCCGTGAAATTAGGATCACGAGACCAAGGTTTTGTTATTTATTTTCAGACCTTTTCTCCATCGATTGACGGTCTTCAACTTGTTCCCAGGCGAAAAATTCAGGAATCCAGTACTGATGAAGAAGTCGATGTAAATATCTCTTTCGTGCAGGTGATCGCGGCATCTCCTTGAATGAAATAATAATAATTTTTGTTGATGAATCCAGGAAGAAAACCATTGTAGATAAGAAGCATGTTGATGAAGCGCACTCTTCTTTGGGACATGGGAATATGGAGAATTCCTGAAATCCCAAACCGAATGGAGATAACGGTGTTGTGAACGGAGATTCTGGCATTGTCGAAGCTTCAAATGATTTAGAGACTCCCTTAGTAAGTATATACCCTGTAATTTATTCAAAAAGTATGATATCGCTGATTCGTGAATGAATGAATGAAAATCCATGTGAATTTATGGATAACTTTGCCGAAATACATCACCAGAAAATTTCAGACTTCAGATTTTACTAGAAACGCTGTAGAATCCTCGTCCGAAGTCAGATTTTCTCGGTTTGCATATGTATATTCAATCCCAGGAAATTTCCAAGCTTTAACTAAGAAGATATTTGAAGTTTGAGCATGTTTAGGGCCTGAAAGAGGCGAAATAGTGAACTTCCAGGAGACCTTCAGAACTTTTCCAGATTGCATGTTGTCCGATGTTTTGGCCACATATGTTAGCTCGTTCATCCGATTGCTATGAAATTTTTATATGTTGTAGTCAACATCAATATGAAGAGAATGGTATATGACCCAACCTTAAATTCCTTATAAACTGCTCCCAGTTCTCCGTTGAATACAGGGCAGTGTAAAATCTCTTCACATGAGCTTGTTTGAAAACGTGTTTCATGACTTCTACACTATTTGGGCATGTCTCGGGTGCATAATAAGGAACTCATATGATGTTAATTCACTTAAATTCTGAATTTTATGGTTGTGTTGGGTTTCCACGCTTGAATCATTCTAATCCCATGTAATCTTCACATTAGGTGCCAAATGCTGAAGTTGGGAATAATGGATCCAACAATGATGACTTGAGAAACCATGGAGCCGTTGATAATGAGACCTCCATCCCTGTACCTCAAGGTCATGGAAAGCTTGTTGTTGATGCCGTGGAGGTGACTGAAACTCCAATTTTGCGTGAGATGGTGGAACCCGAATCGAGAATGGAAGAAGCTGCTTCAACCAAAGTTGTTCCTATGATTGCTGACGCTGCTCCAGCGACTGAGAAACGGATAATAGTGCATGAGTATCCCAACGCAGGAACTGCTTTTACTCCTCCATTTGGTGAGATACTCCCATATCGCAGGTTTGTTGGTGGATTTAGCGTTCCCATTAGATATGCTGCTATGTACAAGAAACCTTGGAAGACGTATGGGTACATCGTCGTTACCAAGGATCCGAAGCATAGTTATTTCTTGACGAGGCAAGTAGAATCCATCTTGCTTGTTATAAATGATATCCGAATCACAGCTGGAAATACTGTCACCCAGAATGTACTCTTTGATTGGGAGTACAACTTGAAGAAAACTGAAGAACTTGGCTTCAATCTGAAATGGCTTCGTCAAAAGATTGATGCTATCAGGAAAGCAGTGGAAGGTGACACTCCTTTCACCACCAGTGATGCCGTGTTGAAGAAGATGGATGAAGTTGCTGAGCTGACCAAGAGCTGGAGGCGGAGAAAGCTGCTTTGCAAGTCTTGGAGGATGCAGAAAAGCAGAAATCTTATTTTGCTGACTTTCTTTAGTTTTCTTTCCATGATATCTTGAACCTTGGACTTTTGAGAGATGTAAGGTTTTATTCTGGTATTGATTTCTTGGTTGGTTTTGGATTGTGAAATCGATCGTCTTGACCAGTGGACCGTCAATCCCCAGTATTTTGTTGAATCTCTCTCTTTCGTTTTCCCTTCTTCTGACAGGACCTAAATAGAGGATCCAGGTAGAAAAATTGATGTAAAGACCCAGGTAGTCGAAATTGGAGGTACCTTGATGAAGGACTTAACAAAAAGACCTGGTGGACACCGATCGACTGTGGAAGTCATGAATCCCGTCTAAGAATTGTTGCTTGCATGTTGTGTGCTCAGGAAGCTGTAGGAACCTCATACGACGTCGGAATATAATGCTTGACCCAACTGTTGAAGCTAAGAGACTGAGTTCTCACATGAGAAAAGAATCACTCAATTCGGAGTTGTAGAGGTCAGCCAACGAAGCGTGCACATTTGTGATTTGTAATCCCGTACAGATTTTTCATATTTCATAAACCTGACTGTAAATGCCATATCTTTCATCTCGTATGTCCGATCAATACGCCCTTTTGATATGTTATAGAAAAGACATAGACGAACATCTTTCGTTGAGGAAGCATTGTCCCATTCCTCACCCATTGGTACGTTTTTGCAAACCCATGGCCTGAAGTGTGTTGTATCTCATTTGTAGAGGTGATGAGAACATCTTGTAGAAGACTTTGGATTATGCACACCAGTCGTGCCAGTTTTGGGAAGACTTTCAAGTGAGCATGTTATCAGGTCTACACATCTTGATATGAATCATTGGTTCTTAGAGGAGTCCGCTTCATGTGTAACACTTCAGAGAATGATTAGTTGATGAAGCCCTGAGGATGTTACTCCTGAGACCATTGTTGGTGCTGAGACCATGATCACGCTCCAGAGATCCTTGTCGATGCTGAGATCATGGATGGTGTTCCTCTAGAGATTATTGTTGATGTTGATACCACGAACTGGATTTGTCAGTGAGTCGACATTGTTGCGGTACATGGCATCAAGAGTTTTCATACTGGATGTGATTGGTGAAGAGAGAAAGTTTCTCAATCATGCAGGGACTTGTGATGTAGCGAAAACCCGTTGATGAAGTTTCACCGAATCACCTCAGGTTGCCCAGTGTATATTGAAGGAGTTAGTGCCATCCATGATGTTGCATATGCTTCAGAAGTCTTATCATGGGATAATGAAGACTTATCGTTTAGTTACACTTTGATCGTGATGGTGTTGAATCAATGTGTCATCGTCGAGATATTTGTGCTGAAGGTGTACTCTTTGATTGGGAGTACAATTTGATGGCTTTTTTAGATGCTTGAGCGTTGAAGCGTATATTCCTTAAGCATCGAATGTCTTAGTGGTTTGATCATCTCGGCCCTGGAGTATCTTCTGTTGATTCAGCATCCCTTTCGTTGCAGTAGTGGGATTCGATACTTGTGCAGACATCAGAGCTTTCTGATTTTGTGGAACACATGGACTTGCAGGAGAAACTCCCAAAGTGTTCTGAGAGCGGAACCTCTTGATGATAGTCTATGAATATTTTGCAGGTTCTTGCTTCAACCTCGTCGAAATTACTCAAAGTACTCTGATGATGGAATGTCCGTCAAATCTTCTAGATTAGAACTTTCTTCGTTAGAGAGATGTGTAACCATAGGCAGTCCCCAGTCGTACATATCTTGGTCTGTGGCTGGAGGCTCAAGAAGTATTTTCGGAATGGACTTCTTGACATGATGTTTTTCAGTACTGTGAACATGTCTCTCCTTTGTGCCTTCGACAGATAACGCAATTCATGTTCGACCAAGGATTGAACTGCCTCTTTGATAGGTTGTTCATAGAGTGTAAAGGTTCTGACTGGGAGAGGATTCTTGTGTACTCCTTAAGTCCCCAGTTAAAACTATTGTGGATCAACCTTCTCTTTGAAAATGTGCTTCAAAACTCAGCAGCCGCTCGTGGGATGATTGACGAACTTGTGGAAGCAGCAGTAACGAGGACTTTCCATGTCTTCTTCAGTTGGTTCTTTCTTGACATATGGCAACTTGATTGCACCATATTGGACCCAGGCATCCAGGATTTCGATCACCTCTTCAATGGAAAAAGGAAAGTCAGGTGCTTCTTGATCAGGAACTCTTGTGTGTTGGTCAGAGGCTTGTGCATCTTTCTTATCTTTCATTTGTGCTTTTGAAGGA
This sequence comes from Papaver somniferum, assembly GCF_003573695.1. Classification (NCBI taxonomy): domain Eukaryota; kingdom Viridiplantae; phylum Streptophyta; class Magnoliopsida; order Ranunculales; family Papaveraceae; genus Papaver; species Papaver somniferum. Next base: position 162,579,854 of record NC_039363.1, on the reverse strand, counting down.
GCTGAGGTATGCTTGCGCGGAGGTTTGGCTTTCCATTTTCTTCCTTCTGCAACAATATTTGTGGAAGGCTAGAGGTTTTACTGCTTCTTGATCAGATATCTTCTACCTCGAGTGTCTCGCGGTTCTTCAGCCTTTGTAGCTTTTGTTCTTTCCAGTAAAGCGGGCGCAATAGTTGCCGATCTCTTTGCCGCTTCATGAAGATCTGAGAAGGTCTGGAAACGAAGATTTTCCAATAAAGCTCTGTAGACCGGGATCATGCCATTGATAGACAAGTCTACCAGTTGCTGCTCTGTGACATTTGGATCATGACAATCCAGGGCCTGGACTCTGAATTTTTCCACGTAGTCATTGGGATGTTCATTGTTCTCTGAAACATTCTTCCAAGATCGGAGAGAGTAATTTGCTCTGACACAAAGAATACTTTCTGTAGAAGGCATTAATCATTTCTCGCCAATTGTTGATAGTTCCTGGTGCGATGTTGTTGTACCAGCTGTATGCCCTGCCTTTCAAGGATTTTGAAAATTGTTTGAGGCGAACAACATGGTTATGTTCATGTTCACCCAAGGCTTCCAGGAACCGAGAAACATGTTCCCGAGCATTGCCTGTTCCGTCATACAAAGTGAAGGTTGGAGAGGTATAACCTTTTGGAAGAGGAATCCTTTGCATAGCAGCAGGGTACAGAAGCTGGTGACGATGGACATGTGGGGTTTTGTCTTTTCCACGGTTCTCCAGAAGGCGTTCCAAATCCTCCCGAGTGATGAATTTTGATGACTCCTTCGCCGATGGATCGTCTGCAGATTTGCGGATTTCATCATCATCTACTGTATGAATCGGAATTACCTCAGGATCAGCGTCTGAGGATTTTTCCTTCTATTTTCCTTTTCCTTGGGTATTCCCTGACATTGTATCAGTGAGAGCCTTCAGTTAATTAAATATCTCCTTCTGTGCTGTAGCCATATCAGTTTGATTCTTTTCAAGAGTATCTTGCATTTTGATGAGATCAGCAATGGTAGGTAGTGGATTTCCTCTGACTTCCTCAGGGTGTCGGCCGAACAAAGGATGACCCTCCACGTTGACGTGAGGAGGAGTAACATCACCACTGTCAGTGTTAGAGGTCGGAATCGTTTCTGGGATATCCTCAATGTCGTTGTTGTTTCTAGTGCTAGCGCCGTTTGCGTTGGAACCTGTGACTAACCCAGACCTAATACCGGCCATCTTGTAAAATTGTGAGATTGCAACCGAGAGAATGATATCCCACTGTGGTCGCCAATCTGTGGATGGGGCAAAACGATTTGCTGGTTTTTACGGAATTGAGGAGACGACCGTACGGAGGAGACTCCTCGAACCAAGTGAAATGTTCAACCTCACACAGATGCACTGGAAGAAGGGAGTGCTTTGAATTCGAGAGATCAATCTGTAGTACTTTGAACCATGAGGTGTGGGGCCGGACGGGATCAAGGCATGGATGGTTGTCCAATAATCACGGCCCCACAATATTTTTCCTAATTTTATATTATTTCCTTCGTGCGAAGGAAGCACCATGAAACTGAGGAGTTTCCTCAAAACGAAGGATATTTGTTAAAATGAAAGGGTTTTCATTAGATCAAGGAAAATAACAAAAAATATGATAAAATATAAAACTGGCGTGGGATTGGCCACGGCACGGCCGGCCGGTCGATGAGCCCAATCCCTTGGCGCCTTGGTCAATATTTTAATTATTTATTATATTCTTTCCTAATTTGCATAGGTTCATCGTTTCGTCGTATTTTGAAATACTCGTTCGTGCGGGGATTGTTAGTGTATCATCGTTGAGTACACTTGCACCTTTTGAGCCGGGGGATTACTCAAAAGTAGCTCAGATGCCCGTGCGTTTAATACTTGTTACTAACCCATGGAATTCTGCTGGGAAGAACCATAGATTGAAGTAACGAAATACTGCGAAAATATTTGAATATTTTCGGAAATTCAGTGGATGAATCCAAGAATTTAGGAATAATTAACTTATGGCTCTATACTAGCAGAGCAAGCTTTCTAGGAGCATTAATTATTCTGACATGAGATTGCTGGAGCTTTATATCCTTTATATAGTCAGGGAAACTCGTTGTTTGTATCCTGAAGACGTTATCACTCTGTACTAGAAGAGCAAGCTGTCTAGGAGCCGTCAATCTCGTGATTCTATATAGAAATAATTACTGAAGTGTTCAGTATTCATGAGATATGCTGTTTTCCAGCCGAGAGACTACATATTTGCATGTACTCTGAGAGAAAGTATTCTCAGTCAGAGGATTCGATGAGGGACCCGTGTCTCAATACTCACATCTGATTGCTGGATCAGGAGTTCGTATAATTATGGGTTTACGATTTTATCCTTTGTCGAAAATCCACCATCTACAGCATGTAATGCATCAAAGACAATCAGCATGTATGAAGCATCGATGTTTTAAATCCTGACCGAATAAGTTGCGGCCCAAGCGTCTTAAAATAACATCACGTCCATCCATCTTCGAGTGATCGTTTGGAGGTTGCATGGGAGAGCTATCTCCTGGCCGATCACTCCCTGTGGAAGAGTGGCGGATGGTGATCATCGGGATGCCTCACTGGTCGTCTAGCTTTCAACCTAGGCTGTCTGTCCAAGCTAGCGAAGTTGGACGGACGAGATGGTTTAAGACCCTCATCCGCGACCGTTGATGGATTTTTAAGGTTTTAGGAGGTGTGCGAGCATCACTCCTATGCTTGACCGAATCCGAGTTTGGGCGCAAGTTTTGGTGGGGCCTGAAAAGGCGGGGGTCTAACAACACCACCCAATATTTCACTTAGAAATCTATATGGACTAATTCTGAAATACTTTGCTAGGGAATCAACTAGACAATCAGACTCAATCTAGATAAAAAGTATCTCAATGAGTTATTATCTCAATCTCTTGATTTGATCTTTACTCAAGCAAATAGAAATCTGCGAGTCATTATCAAAGAGAGATAACTTGGACGGTACCAAAAAACAATGTCCAAGGATCAATCAACTACAATCAACAACCAAAGGTTGGATTAGAGAAGTTGATGATCTTAACGCACAACCTATATTATTTCTATTATATAAAATATAATGCGGAAAAGAAATAACACAGACACCAGAAATTTTGTTAACGAGGAAACCGCAAATGCAGAAAACCCCCTGGACCTAGTCCAGATTGAATACACACTGTATTAAGCCGCTACAGACACTAGCCTACTACAAACTAACTTCGGACTGATCTATAGTTGAACCCCCACCAATCTCCCATTGATACAAGGTACAGTTGTACTCCTACGCCTCTGATCCCAGCAGGACACTGCGTACTTGATTCCCTTAGCTGATCTCACCCACAACTAAGAGTTGCTGCAATCCAAAATCACAGACTCGATAATAAACAAATCTGTCTCACACAGAAAAGTCTATCGAAAGGATAAATATGTCTCCCACAGATAAACCCTAGGTTTTGTTCTGTCTTTAAATATAAAATCAAGGTAACATGAACCAATTGATAATCCGGACTTATATTCACGAAGAACAGCCTAGATTAATCAATAACCTCTCTACAATCCTTCCTGACTACACAAACGGATTGTCGAGGAATCACAAACAGTGAGACGAAGATGTTTGTGACTTCTTTATCTTGCCTATCGGAGAACTCTCATGATATCAAGCCAATCAATCGATTATACTCGTATGATAGAAGATGCAAGATCAGATCACACAACTACGATAAAAGTAGTATCAGTCTGGCTTCACAATCCCAATGAAGTCTTTAAGTCGTTAACTCGAGTTTAGAGAAGAAACTCAAGAGTTAATGGAGATCGACTCTAGCGTGCGCACTAGTAGCACACAGATGTGTGGGGATTAGGTTTGCTCAATGCTAGATGTCTCCTTTATATATCCTTCAAATCAGGGTTTTGCCTTAGGTACAAAGCAAACTCTATTCACCGTTAGATGAAAACCTGATTTAGATTCAAGTCAATATCTCTCAACCGTTATATAAAAAGACATAGCTTGTCACACACACTTGGGTACACGTTTACTGGGTTTTAGAAAACCATGCCCAAACGAGTACATGTATGTTGGTTCAACATGATAACCCAAAAGGTCAACCATATGAACATCTCATATTAGTTATGTTCTTCTTCACCATAACTAGTTCAATTGACTCAAATGAACTAGTTAAGAGTTGTTCAATTGCTATGACATCTTATGTAACTAAACAAGACACAATTGAAACAAATATGATTCGATTCGGTTAGAATCGGCTCATGAACATTATAGCGCGGTTTGCATAAAACATTCCTTAATAATTAATGTTTCATGTTCAGAGCACATCTTTAGATCATAACCTCTTAAGCTCACAAACAAGTTCGCGTACTTAAGCTAATTGGTTGAGTTTTCCAAACTCAGCAGAAATTCTCGGGTCGAGAACTTACGCTTGTTCGCAGACTGAGTTCGCGGACTTAGCACACAAACGAGTTTTGGAAATCCCAGCAGAAATTCTCGGTCGAGAACTTCCGTCAGTTCGCGGACTGAGTCTGCGGACTGGGTTCGCGGACTTGACAAGTCAATTCCACAATCCTACCGATTTCTCTTGATCAACAAAGTTCGAAAACTTCGGTTCAAGGAATACATGGTTATATAATCTAAACTCTCATTTCAATCATTGAAACATTCTCAGAGGGCGATATTCAGTCGTGAAGAACAACATACCTTTCTCGTCAGAGCAATTTCCAAAGTGATTGAACCTTTCATGACTTTCATCACTAAGTAAGATAAACCTGATCAAAGTGAAACGCTTTACCAACACATGATTTCGAGTAAAAGATAGGCAATGAATACTCAGCTCGAAATATCAAGTGTATATGATCTATTCTATATAGCATACGACTTTTGTCTCATAAGAAGTAGGAGAAGAATAGATAGACTTTCGAGTGATAGATAAGTTCAAGTCTTCACATACCTTTTTGTTGATGAAGTTCCACGGTTCCTTGGTGTAGATCTTCGTCGTTGTCGTTGAATCACCATGAAGTCCTTGATATCAACTACACTTTTCCTATCCTAGCCCGAGACTTATCTAATAGGCTAGAAATCAAGACTTTATAGTTTTGATCACTAACATTGACAAACATGCTTGATATAGCAACGCATGCGAGGTTGACCGAGCTATGCTCTAACATGGCCGACCAGGCATGCGTGTAGACGGCCTACCGGTGTATATGCCCATAACTCTTTGTCTCATGAAGGTGCGATCTAGGCCACTCAATTTAACCGGCAAAGGTGAGTGGTCATGATCGATTTGCGGCAGAAATCCATTGCCGCAAAGAATTTGGAAGCTGCTCGGCATGCAACTTTCGGGTCTGCGTTTCGAGGTCGTCGAATCCTAGTCTCCCTAGGCCGACCAGCTCCACACAAAGGTGGGACCATATTGATCATGTTGACATGCTTGGGACCTTTTAATTCTATATCTACACCCTCCATCCAAGCTTGCAAAGATGGATGGTCGTGATCGAACTGCAACAGTTATGCAGCGCCGCAAACCCTAATTAGGGTTTTAAAAAAAAACACGTACACACGATTTTGGCCAAACGGTTTGACAACTTATGCTCCTCTTTTGGAGGAACCGATCGTGTGCGGCCCACATTGAGCTGACAGTGAACATGCGTGCACTTCTCTAACGATCTTAGGTATGATCTAAGCCATCCAAATATGCTGGTGAAGTTGGATGGTTGTGATCAATTTAAGACATTAGTGGAATTTTCGTGACGCTTGCAAAGCATCACACCAGACATGTTTCCGGCATGCGATCGTGGCTGCATGACCACGCCGTGAGCAAACCAATTAGGTAGGGATAGAGTGGGCCCGCTAATGTGCGTGCTAGCGCCTCCTCCATCTTTTATGGTGCGATCTAAGCCGTCCAATCAGTCTAGTGAAGTTGGACGATCACAATCATTTTGAGACTGTCTTAAGCAGTCCTGCTCATTCGAGATTCTTCCAAAGCAGCGCGGCCACCCTATTTTGGGGTTGGCGTTTTGGAACGCTGAGAAGAGGAGTGTGATGTTCGGCCGGCTAGGGCACAAACAGGCCCGCTGGTGGTCATCACGGTGATAGCCTGCTCCTGCTAGGGTTCGTCTAGGCTGGTTAAATCATGCGGTCAACCTGCGTGGCCGTGATTGTTTCTGAGACTGATATGGTCAGTCTAGATTTCCCTTAGGAAATTAAATATGATCAATCGGGCTAATATAACACACCGAGAGATGTAGTCTGTACGGATATTTCGTGCATGCCTCACTATTGACACTTGGATATTCATGTTGCTCTGCTGAGAGTAACACTCAATCATCATGCCACACCAATAATGAAAGTTCTGCTGAGAAAAACACAGGAAATACTAGGCTAATCATGCATTAATCAATAATGCTATAAATTAACATAATATTTTGGATTGTTGCTACATGCGCCATTCTGGCTGAATTTTATATATTTAATGAATTGCTTCAAATAAATAAAGTGAGAGGTTTTCTGCGCTCATCGCTTGTCAAATGGATTTATCCTTTGCAGGATGTCAGCATATTATTTTTGGTTTTACAATTTTATCCCTGAACTAAAATCCACCATCAACACTAAGTCTCATGCATAGCACGTAATAGTTGCACTATTGCGGGGTAGGCATTAGATGGTGACAAATAAAGATAAAACTTATGAGACAAAGTTAGATGTTACCAGGAGAGATGGGTCGTCATGTCCTTGGAGCATGTCATGTTCAAGAGGCGTTCAGGAGAGCGTTCCCCTAGCATGATTTCGGTTGACCCCAGGTAGATTAGGCATATGGTCGGTTGGATTCTCAAACTATTCATGATGATGTCGTAATCCTCGACTCTGATGAGGACGAGCCCTATCATGAGTAATATCCTTAAAAGGATGCTGAAGCAATTTATAAAAAAAAATGTTGAAGCATCTCCCAAAGAGAACGTTGATGTAGCTAACGGAAAGCGTGTTGAAGCAGCTTCTGAAGCGAACGTCGAGGAGACTCCTGGGAAGAGCGTTGAAGCATCTTTTGGAGCGAATATCGAGGCGGCTCCTTGAGAGAGCATTGAAGAAGCGAACATCGAGGCGGCTCCTGGAGAGAGCGTTGAAGCGGCTTCTCCTGGAGAGAGTGTTAAAGAAGCGAACATCGAGGCGGCTCCTGGAGAGAGCATTGAAGCTGCTTTTCCTGGAGAGAGTGTTAAAGAAACGAACATCGAGGCGGCTCCTAGAGAGAGCGTTGAAGCGGCTTCTCCTAGAGAGAACGTTGAAGCGGCTTCTGCTGGAGAGAACGTTGAAGCGGCTTCTTCTAGCGAGAGGCTTCTGCTTGAGGGAGCGGCTTCTTCAGGAGAGAGCGTTGAAGCGGCTTCTCCTAGAGTGTTGAAGCGGCTTCTCCTAGAGCGTTGAAGCGGCTTATCCTAGAGCGTTGAAGCGGCTTCTACTGGAGGGAGCGTTGAAGCGGCTTCCTCTTCAATTTGATTTACCCTTGCGAGTTACGTGCTTCTTGATTGAACATCTCTCTCGTGTTGAATAAGTCCTTGACTGACGGTGAAGGAAATTCATGATGAGCCTCAGTCCCCAAGCGTGATTTACATGGTTCTATCTTGAATGGTCGATGGGTTTTCCTCTTGGTGTTTCAGCGAAACTGCTTACAGGAGGCTGAAGCTTGCATTGCCTATTGGTGAGATGTACGCTTCCACGAACACCATGAGGCTCTTCATTACAGGCGGGATTGTTCTTTCTAGCAGGGCAGGTGCTGTCGCAACTTGAGCGTTTAGCAACTTCACGGAGTTCAGAGGATGTCTGAAAGCGCAGGTTCTTCAACAAAGCACGATTGATAGGTACCATACTATTGATGCACAATTACACCGCTTGTTGTTCAGTCACATTTGGATCGTGACCCTTCCGTGCCTGAATTCGGGACCTCTTGACATAATCATTTGGATGTTCGCTGTTTCGCTGAAGCATTCCTCTTAAGTCTGACAGAGTGATTCACCCAAGCTGCGGATTCTTTCTTGACATGATGATGCGGACATCGCTATCTTCTTAAGGCTACTCCCTTGAGGTATCGGCTCCAGTAGATCTGAAGATGTCCCGGGCTCGCTCTCGTCTGGGCTGACATAATAAGAGAACTCTTTATGATGATTTGGAGATGACAATATTTTTTGAATCTTCCGAAATGCTTCCTGTTGTAGTGTGGTCCATACGAAGCTTGCTCCTTTATTCAGGAACGGGGGAATGAAGCAAAGAGCTGGGCTAAACCAGGTATAAAACGTCGAATATAGTTCACCTTTCCCATGAAGATTTGTAGATCGTTCACCGTTCGTGGAGGCGGCATCGTGAGGATAACTTGGGTCTTGGATGGGTCCACCTTGATCCCCCAAGCAGTCATCTGGAATCCAGAAATTTTCCTGAAGAAACACCGAAAGCGCATTTCAAAGGGTTCATCTTCAATTTGGCACTTTTCGAAAACTTGCCGTAGGACTCCTGTGTGGGCGGCCTGAGCTTTTGATTTGACTACTATATCATCCACGTAGTCTTCAACTTGCTTATACATCATGTCCTGTAAGATTGTCGTCATAGCGCGTTGATACGTTGCACCGGCATTAACAAAATGGCATTATAGTATAATAAAAATTTCCGAGAGGAGTTCGAAAAGCTGTCTTACTCACGTCATGCTCGTACATCCTTATCCAATTGTAGCCGCTATATCCGTACATGAATGAGAACACGTCGTGTCCGCTGGTGGCATCCACTAACATGTCAATATTAGGTAGAGGAAAATCATCTTTGGGGCACTGTTCAATTCTCTAAAATCCACGCAGCACCTGATTTTTCCTTTTTACCGGAACCACATTAGCCAACCAGGTTGGATGATGAATGGGTTTGATGAAGCCAGCAGCTAGAAACTTCTGAATCTCAGTCTTGACTTGCTCTTCTACCTGCCTGAACTGTCTCGGGGATTGTTTGACCGGCTTGGACCCAGGTATGATATGCAGATGATGGGGGACCAATTTTTCATCTAAACCGGGCATTTCTTCATAGGCGAATATGTCCTGGTATTCTTTGAGAAGTTCCACGAGATTCATGTGTTCATCCGTACACAAGGTTGAGCTGATGGAGATCGGCCTAGGAGATTCCTCATTCCCGATATTAACGACTTCGATCTCATCAGTGGTGGAGTTGGTGCCATCTTTCAGCTGTCGTGGAGCGTCTAACACTTCTTCTTGTGGCCCGTCTTGTAGCATTCCGTTGAGCGGAGAGACTGGGTAACACTCTCCCCTGCTAATTGCTAACATCGGCGTCGGTACACGTATTTCCCTCCCTGGTCACGTCTTGCCACAAAAGTTCGTTCCCTATTAGTGTGAGTGTGGGTTGTGGTTTCACCGGATGAAAAAGAACGCCTTGTCAGCAAAGATTCATCGTGGGTCTTAGCCCTCAATGATGCAAGTCGGTCCTCCTCCTGGATTGACGCCCACGTGGGAAGTGGGATGCAATGAACTTTGTCTGATTCTTCCCGCGGAGCTTCTCTTGGTTCAAACAATTCCACTCTACATATCGGTGCGTACGGAGACAACGACGCAGGAATACGAACGACTTCTTTATTCATCATAGTCTTCAGGCACTAATGATACGTCGAAGGGACAATCCTATTGTCATGAAGACACGGTCTCCCCAGTATCATGTGGTAGTCTGGCTCCTTTTCTATGACTTCAAATTTCACCCTTGATTGGACAAGTCCTACAGATAAATTCAGTTTGACATACCCGTACTGTTGGTTTGGTTTCCTTCAAAGTCTGTCATCGTGGTAGGCTGTCGCACAATCTTGCTTGGGCGAACCTTGGCAGTCCTGAGTTTCTTGAAAGTAATCACATTCAAAGATGCTCTCGTGTCGATGAGGGTCCTCTTGAACTCTGAATCCTTGATGCGTGCAGTAACGTGTAGGGCCTGGTTGTGACCTTCCTCCACCATCATGTTTTTGAGGCTTCTGGATGCAAAGGAGTTAAACGCACATCCAGGGCTATCTGGTTGATTGCAGCAAACGTCTCCGCCCGCTGATTTTTTAAGAGGTGTAAAAGTTTGCATAAACTTTCCACTAGAGAAGCTACTTCCTGATCCACCGGCCTCTGGTTCATAGTGAAACTATTGACTTGAGGAGGATCGTTGCGAGAATCAGTACCCAGTGTAGAAATCTCCGTGACATGAGAACCACTCATATCAGATGTCATCTTGATGAGGAGATCGAGCATGCCATTTATTGTTTCTTTGATCAGGTCCATGTTCTTCGTGTGAATCTCCTGCATGTCTTGAGGGTACGGAGGTTGATGCTGGTGCATATCCATCATATTCCATTTACCACGGCTTTGGAGGAGTCGCTCCAGGTCTTTACGTGTGATAAAGTTAGATGGCTGGTCCATTTCTCTTGAACGTTCGAGCAACGCGAGCTTCTTCATCCATGTTTGCCTGCGCCGCTGAAGTACCTGCTCCGGGTGCGTCGAATGCGTTCCTTGTTGGTTCCAGGTCTAGCGTGGCTCTCGTGGAAATCCATTAGTTAATTTCTTAAGAAAATTGAGTAACTCTTTCTGAGTTGTGGCCACGTCCGTTTGTGCCCTAGTGAGAACTTCTTGTCTCTCCATCAAATCCACCATGGTAATAGGGGGTTGTCCTCCTCTGGCTCCTCCAGCCCCTCGTCCTGACGGAGGAATGGCAGTTGCTCTGGTGACGGTTGGAGGCATTACACTCGAAGAGATGCCGGGGTTTTCAGCTGCTCTGGCTCTGGTGATAGGAGGTGTCACGCCCAAAGGAATATCTCCTGCTCCGCTGATGCTGGTGGTAGAGGACGTAATTCCACGAGATATATTGATCGTATTGACAGGCTGCACGGTAACACCACTAATCAGGATATCAACGCCGAGAGTGTTGTCGGTACTGGTTCCATCGGGATTGGTTGCTGATCCAGACCTAAGATCCTCCATTTCTGAAATTAACCAAATGGGATTGGGTATTGAAGAAATTGACTTCACAACCGAGAGATTAATCTCCCACTGTGGTCGCCAATTGTTTATGGGTGAAAACTGTTTCTGCTGGTTTTGGTAAATTTGGGTGTGTGTGGATGAGAAATGAATCTAAACCCTAAACAAATGCGCTGCACGGGAGTGCTTTTGATTCGAGAGATCAATCTATACAATTCTGGCCTAAACCAAGAAGTGGCCGTTCCAGACTTGTTTCGGTCACAAAGTTAAGGAGATGGGGTTGATCTTAGGGAGGGAAGCGAAGAAGGTGTTGAGATTGTGAAGGTGTTGGCTGTTTATGACTTGTATCAGAAAGCTGAACTGGCATGCAAAATGTAAGCTATCAGTTCTGGTGTTTTCTAGATACGAATGACAACATTTGGTTTTCTTTTCTTGTCTCTTGTCGTGTTGTTTGTAAATAGGTGATGAACCTATTTATACAAGTCATTGAGCGCAACCTCTCATCTCGTAGGAAGTGGAGGAGGTGAATTGATGGAGTAGTGGGGTCGTGTAGGAGTGGTGATTGTCACACAATCACATCTTTGCCCACTTTCCTCATCACTGCTAATCGTCCACCTTTTCCTGACACGTTCTTGTAATGGCACGTTGCACGTTGCACGATGTAAACCACCAGACCAGTAAGTATCCCCCAGTTTGTGACATGTTTGATGTCTCGAATGAGTGGATCGTGGGACCCACTGTAGGAAGTAGCATGTGATGCTAAAATAACTAAGGATTTGATATTTATGAAATATCGTGTATGCTCAACGCATGTAATGCATCGCAGACAATCAGCATGTATGAAACATCGATGTTTTAAAGCTTGGCCGAATAAGTGGCGGACCAAGCGTCTTAAAATGGCATCACGTTCAACCATCTTCGAGTGATCGTTTGGAGGCTGCATGGGAGAGCTATCTCCTGGCCGATCACTCCCTGTGGAAGAGTGGCGGACGGTGATCATCGGGATGCCTCACTGGTCGTCTAGCTTTCAACCTAGGATGTCCTTCCAAGCTAGCGAAGTTGGACGAATGAGATGGTTTAAGACCCTCATCTGCGACCGTTGATGGATTTTTAGGGTTTTAGGAGGTGCGCGAGCATCACTCATATGCTTTACCGAATCCGATTTTGGGCGCAAGTTTTGGTGGGCCGATCAGGCATGCGTGTAAACGGCCTGCCGGTGTATATGCCCATACCTCTTTGTCTCATGAAGGTGCGATCTAAGCCACTCAATTTGACCGGAAAAGGTGAGTGGTCATGATCGATTTGCGGCAGAAATCCATTGCCGCAATGGATTTGGAAGATGCTCGGCATGCAACTGCGGGTGCGCGTTTCGAGGTCGTCGAGTCCTCGAAACGCGACAGTTATCATGTTGACATGCTTGGGACCTTTTAAGTCTATATCTACACCCTCCATCCAACCTTGCGAAGATGGATGGTCGTGATCAAACTGCGACAGTTATGCAGCGCTGCAAACCCTAATTAGGGTTTGAAAACAGCACGTGCACACGATTTTGGCCAATTGGTTTGGCAAGTTATGCTCCTCTTTTGGAGGAACCGATCATGTGGGGCCTACATTGGGCTGACAGTGAACATGCGTGCACTTCTCTAACGGTCTTAGGTACGATCTAAGCCATCCAAATATGTTGGTGAAGTTGGATGGTTGTGATCAATTTAAGACATTAGTGGAATTTTCGTGACGCTTGCAAAGCATCACACCAGCCATGTTTCGGGCATGCGATCGTGGCTGCATGACCACGTCGTGAGCAAACCAATTAGGTAGGGATAGGGTGGACCCTCTAATATGCGTGCTAGCGCCTCCTCCATCTTTCATGGTGCGATCTAAGCCGTCCAATTAGGCTAGTGAAGATGGACGATCACAATCATTTTGAGACTGTCTTAAGGAGTCTTGCTCATTCGAGCTTCTTCCAAAGAAGCACGACCACCCTATTTTGGGGTTGGGGTTTTGGCACGATGAGAAGAGGAGTGTGATGTTCGACCGGATAGGGAACAAACAGGCCCGCTGGTGGTCATCACGGTGATAGCCTGCTCCTGCTAGGGTTCGTCTAGGCTGGTTAAATCATGCAGTCAACCTGCGTGGCCGTGATTGTTTCTGAGACTGATATGGACAGTTTAGATTTCTCTTAGGAAATTAAACATGCTCAATCGGGCTAATATAACACACCGAGAGATGTAGACTGTACGAGTATTTCGAAAGTTCTGCTGAGAACAACACAGGAAATACTAGGCTAATCATGCATTAATCAATAACGCTATAAATTCACAGAATTTTTGGGATTGTTGCTACATGCACCATTCTGGGTGAATTTTGTATATTTATTGAATTGCTTCAAATAAATAAAGTGAGAGATTTTCTGCGCTCATCGCTTGTCAAATGGCTTTATCCTTAGCAGGATATCAGCATATTATTTTTGGTTTTACAATTTTAGACCTGAACTAAAATCCACCATCAACACCAGTACAACTTCATGAGAAGAGCTTTATTAAGAATCTCCAACCTTCTCAATCCTAGACCCCCTTCATCAATAGGAGAATACACTGAATCCCATTTTATTGTAATAACTTTTCTTGAATAAGGGTCACCAGTCCATAGGAAGTTTCTGATAATTCTTTCACATTCCTTTATTATTGTTCTTGGCCATTTATAAACTTCCATTGAATAAATGGTAAAGCTACATAATACAAATTTAACCAAAATCAGCCTTTCTTGAAATGATAATAATCTACCTTTCCACCCTGCCAAACTTTCTTGCATCATTTCAACTATATTCCACAAATTGGATGATTTTATTCTTCCTGGTTCCAACATAACTCCTAAATACTTATCTGGAAACCTTGAGAGGGGCATGTTGCAAAGTCCTGCTATTTCTTGTTTTCTTGCATCATTTGTTCCACCAATAAAGCATTTGCTTTTTTCCAAGATAATAACTTGACCTGAAGCATCTTGATATTCTTGTAAAGTCTTTAAAAGTTTTCTCACATTTCTCTTATCAGCATTACAGAATATAAAGATATCATCTGCAAAAAATATGTGAGAAGGATGAACATTTTTTCTTGTAATCATTGGCTGAAGTTGATTTGCCTGCACCATTCTTGTGATTGTTCTGCTTAACAGATCTCCAACAATTACAAAAAGTAATGGAGACAAGGGATCACCTTGTCTCAGCCCTCTACTAACTTGAAAATACCCTACAGGACCACCATTTAATAAAACAGATATCCTAGCTGATTTTAGAAGAGTATGGAGCCATCTTGTAACATTACTTGAAAACCCAAACTTTTGCATAACTTGAAACATGAATTCCCAGCTCAGAGAGTCATATGCCTGAGTGATGTCTAGCTTCAAACCCAAATTACCTCCTCTTCTCTTGTATTCCAAGTCATTTACTAATTCAGATGCTAAAGCAATTTTTTCTTGGATATTCCTCCCTTTAATGAAAGCACCCTGTTGAGGAGATACCACTTTTTTAATGATTTCAGTTAATCATTTAGTAATAATTTTTATGATCACTTTAATACTGAAATTCGTCAACCCAATTAGTCTGAATTGGTTAGCTCTTTTAGCATTCTTAACATTTGGAAGAAGTTATAAGAAATTTGCATTTAAACCATTTGGAATGAAACCTCTGCTCCACCAAAATTGTATTGCTCTTATGAAATCTGAACCAATTATCTCCCATGCTTCCCTATAGAACCATCCAGCAAATCCACCTGGACCAGGGGCACCATCTGCATTTAGCTCAAAAACTGCTTCTCTAATTTCATCTGCCTTTGGAGTGCCTCAAGCATATAGTTTTCTTCTTCAGACACCATATTAGGAATATCTTGAAAGATGTTAGTTGCAAAAGAAGTTTCCTGAAATGTAAATTTATCTTCAAAATGTTTGACTAAAATGTCAGCTATTTCCTCTTGATTAGTAGTAATGCCCCCTTCCAGTTTTTCCAATTCCACAATTGAATTTTGAGTTTGTCTTATCTTTTGATGAACATGAAAGAATCTTGTGTTTGAAGCTCCTTCTTTTAGCCGTTTTACTCTTGACTTTTGCTGGATAATAGCCTTTTGCTGATCTAGTAATATCTCCTGTTTTCCTCTTAAAGTCACAAGATTATTGAGCAGATGTAAATTCAAAGGATCTCTGTCAGATAATAAAGTTGCTTTCATAACATCTTCCTCCGCTTGTTGAAGCTTTTTTGTAACATCTCCAAATGTATTCCAGTTCCATACTTGTAAATCCTTTTTGAGCCTTTTTAGTTTACTCATATATATAAAACCAGGATTACCTAAAATATTTGAATTCCAAGAATCCATGATTATTTGTTTAAATGAAGCATGAGTTTTCCATACCTTTAATGCTCTGAATGAAACATTTTGTGGTTTAGGGATGACAACACTGGCACCATACAAAACTCCATGATCTGAAATGCCCCTTACACCAACTTTGTAACCCCAACTTGGATATAATTCAATCCATTTGTCATTAAATGTAGCTCTGTCAAGATTGCAGACTATTCTTCTTCTTCCAGCTCTGTTATTACACCAAGAGAACTCCAATCCAGTTTTTGGTGCATGAATCAGATCACAGTTGCTTAAACAATTATTAAACTCCAACATTGAAATTCTTAAAGGTTTCAGGCCACCAATCTTTTTTTCCTGGCAAGTTACAACATTAAAATCTCCAATTACCATCCATGGTTTATTCAAAGAATTAATTTTCTCCAATTTCTTCCACAATTCTCTTCTATCTACAATTAAGGATGATGCATGAACTCCAGTAATTAAAGTATCACCAACTGAAATATTAATCTCTTGACTAGTGCAGGAAATTATTGAAGGAGGATTTATTGAAGCACTCCATAGAACCTAAATATTGCCTTTTTTTTTTAATTCAGAAGAATTATGAATTATCTCATAGTACATACTAGCTAGTTTCAATTTTTTGATGAATTCAGATGAATATCTAATTTTTGGCTCTGCTAGAATTAAAATTGTAGGACTAAAAGAATGAACTAAACTTCTAAGTTTATCTTTGGCCTTAATTCTTCCAAGGCCTCTGATATTCCAATATATAATATTCATTTAGAGGGTTGAGATTGAGAAGAATTACCTCTTCTCAGGTTCTTCTCAGGTTCCCATTTTTACTCAAATTGGATATTAAACTTGCAGCTTGCTTTCTAGTTGTAACATTTGCACCTGTCTTCTGCTTTACATTATCTGCTTTTGACCCCAACTTATCTAAAGGAGGTATTACTGTAACAACTGCACTAATAGATGGGACACTTGAAGTAGCTTCTAAATTTTTTGATGCAGATAAAACTGGAAAAGCATTTGGGGAGTTTAGAATTTCTTCAGGAGCATTCTGGAGAATTTGGAACTTGCCAGAATTAATCTCTATTACTGTTTGCTTACTTGCATCAAAAAAAATTTCATCTCCACTTTGTGAAATTGAAGGAATAATGGCATCCACAATCTCATCCTCACTATCAAGAAAATTAGTTTGTTGATTCTTTTGATTTATATCATCATCACCAAAGCAAATATCAAAGCCAATCTTGTTCTTATTCTTCACCTGTCTCCAGACTTTCTTAGTTTGAATTATAGGTTCTGTTACTTCTTTCTCTGGGACTTTATTTTTTGATCTACACTCTGTAACTGAGTGTCCAACCATTTGACAATGTATACAAAATTTTGGAACCTTTGGAATATGTACTCTCTGTTCAAATCTACCATACTTGGATTCAACCCAAATTTTATTTGGTATATATTTAGACATATCCATTTCCACCAAAACACTTGCATAATACCCAATTTCTTTCTTCAGAATTGTTTCATCAACTCTAACAGAACCACCTAAAGAATTCCCCATGTTTAGAATAATCTTTTCTTTCCAGTATTCCATGCTAAGTCCTGGAAATTGAACCCAAACAAAAGCAGAAGTAGTTTTTTGTTCCTCTGGTTTGAAGTTTGGTTCCCATATTCTGAGTTTTAAATGTTGGTCTTCAACCATCCAATCTCCACTCCAGATATTGTTTATCATCTTCATTGTCAAGTTTAATAACAAAAAATCCTTTCCCCATTGGTATCAATTGAAGATAACCCTTAACTTTCCACTGATTTCTTAAACTAGAATTAGCAGTTTTAAACTTCATTTTAACGAAATCCAATCTTCCAATCAAGCTGTATTTCCATTCTTTCAAACTTTCTTCAATATCATTATCAGAAATAAAATATTTAGGACTATCTTCCTTAGAAGTACTCATTTTTTCTTCAGAATTAGATCTAGATTTAGAATCAAAATTATTTGATTCAGAAAAAATTATTTCTGATCGATTTGTTGTTGTTTCCAACCGATTATCAATCATTTACTATCATATTTAGAACACCAATCATTTGAAATAAAGAGAAATCACCTGAATTAAAACTTTGATTCACGCAGAAAACGATGAGAAGAAGAAAAAAATGTTGACTGAGTCGATCGTCGATTCAACCGAGTCGCAGACACTCTCTCTCCTCCGTTCTTAACAACCGATTTCAGTCTAGATATCTATTGATTTTTATTCCATGATGTGTGTATGGATGTGTGTGTGATTCAATTGGCTCCAGTTAAGAAAAACTATTGTTATCTTGCTTTATTGTGTGGTATCAATTATTTAGGTTTACAAAATTTCGGTGCAATTGCGGTGTTATAATGTCTATGTTGTTTCAATTGCTTCCGGTTGAGGTGAATAATTATGCAAGTTGATTTATTTGGTTTGTATGAATTTTTTATGGCTTAATGAAAGAAAAAAGTTTACGGGATGGATTGTTTAGTCCAATTCGATTCCGGATAAGAGAAACTAAGTTTATCTTAGTTAGACTTATCAAAGTGGAGGTTTCGGTTATTCAAGTCTAATCGAATGCCTTAACAAGAAATTCTAGTTAACTAACCTAGTACTTGTCTTGTTTAAAATTTAAAGGTCTAAGTTATATGGACAATTAGAACCTGATGAGAAAAATAGAGTTATCTTTATTTTGGTCTTATCGAAAGAAGCGGTTGTATTTCTACAATCGGTTTAGCAAAGGGACTAAGGTGCTTAGTTGATTTTTGGTTTGCTAAACCAAATTGGGAAAATTGCTTCGGGAAATTATTTTCTTGATAAAATATCAAAACAAATTACTTTGTAGTTTCGGTTTTGATATTGATTATCAAAAATGGTATGTGGAACCCTCCTGCTTAACTCTATAGGTTTGCAAGTCTATCTTGAGATTTGTAAGATTCTTTTCGGTTTGTCCTTTAGTTTTTCGTGTCTTTGTCATTTTGTGACAAAAGGGGGAGAAATATAAGGAATAAACAAGTGATACTGGCATTGGTTTTATATTGATTGGTATCACTAATGGAAGAGAACATTTGTGCTTAAACGTTTATCTAAGAAAGAGTGAAAGCATAGACTAAGCGGGAGTAGCATATCATATTAATTGGTATAATAATGACGTGCGGATTGATAAAATCTACCTATCTCACCTTTAGGGGGAGTATCAGCTTTGTTATTATAATGTCAACAACGACATTTAAGGATTGAATGTATACAGGTTATTGTGCTGTTAAATTTGGGAATCAAGCGTATGTGTAATGAATTCTTGTAATTTGTTTATCCATATGATTGTAAGAGTTTTGTCACTAAAATTGACATAGGAGGATATTGTTAGAGAATATCTCGGTTGAACCCACCAAGCGTTGGTATGTCAAGTTTGGTTGTCATATTTTAGTAAATCAAAACTCATTTTAAGAGTCGCTTGATTATGTACTAGAGTCAACTTCGTATAGGTTAGCTTGAAAGTATTAGGATATGAGACATTACAAGTATTGCGAAGACTTGAAGAAGTGAAGAAGTAAGAAGCTGCAACGTCAACATCATCCTTCCACTTGAGGTTAGTGATATTTGACTTGAACTGTTTCATTCCCTAACGTATCTTTCAAGTCGTGCATATTGAAAACAAAATTGCGAAGCATGAACACTCTAGATAGACATAGTATTAAGGAATACAATATGAAGTTTACTGCTTAACCATTAAACTTTGTAGATAAGACATCGACATAATTGTTTAAATGCTATTGTGATTATGTATGGGTATGAGGTGAGGATTTCATCCTATGAAACAATGTTTTACATGTGTTTTAAGGAAGTAAGTTCATAAACATGTTTATGAACCGAAAGGAAATTGCCAGGCGTTATTGGTATTGTTATTCATTGCATATCTTGTGAACAACCAATATGTGTGATTTAGTATAACCGCTCATGACTTGTTATATTCTTGGTAAAACTATTCACAAAGGCCTGACTTATGTATTGGTATGACTTTTATTAGTGAAACCGATCTTAAGTAATCACCTGAGATGAGTTTGTGATTTGTGTATGACCGAATCTGGGTAAAGGGGAACCGATCCCAGTAAGAGGTGCAACACATCACAAAGGGGAATCGATCTTTGTATGAGGTGCAGCAAGTTTGTAGCAGAAAGGGGAACCGATCCTATGGACATGTGCAACACATATAAGTTAGATACCATATATATGCGGGGAACCGATCCTAGTACCTAGTCAACCGAATTTTGTAGAGCTAGTGTGACTATGCACAGTACTCACATGGAGGTAGAACCGAAACTTATTTTGGTAGAACCTTGAACCCATGATGTGTGATTGAGTGTTCTTCATCAATCACATAGTTCTTGAAAGTCAGATGAACCAATTCTAAACTTGTTTTGAAGTGTGGAAAATCGATTTCAAGGTTGTAAGTATGAACGAGGACTTACAAATTAGGATGTCGACATAGTTTGAACACGTACAGTAATGTTTATCTTTTATTGTTCAAAGTTATTCCTTAATAGCTAAAGGAAGAAAATCTCAGGATCGAAAGATAAATACGTTAAGAATCTTTTATTTAAGGTTGTTAATTTTATTTTAGGAAAATGAGAATTAGTAATGTGCATTTACTAGTTAAGGATTTTCTAAAGAGATTTTCGGTCAATATTTTGGACAGAGCATTTCCAGGAATTATGGAAACCGAATTTGGAATATATTGCATATCTTGAGAATATTTTCGGTTTTAGAAATTCCTTGGTGTTCCTTGTCTATAAATACTTGAAGTTTGCATTTCTAGCAAACCAATCCTTCGTGACAACAAACTTCCTCGGTTGTGTTGTTACTGGTGAAGCCGCCTATTCAGAGAGGAGAGTAACCTAATTAGGCGAAATCTCTTACGGCCGCTCAGTTTAAAGTCTTCTTTGGGATTGAGAAGATCTATTAGTATCATTGGTGGGAAACTAGATAATCGCGGTTTATCTTATGTTTTCGATTGATTTGATTGACTAAAGGTGGTTGAACTTTGATTGCACCTAGTTTGTTTATGCTTGAGAATCTTCTCTTCTGATATAAGATTCACTCAAACTAGATCAAAGTTTCGACAGGGATCTTTAGACTGTTTTTATTTCTAAAGACGATCTTGTGATAATCCATTGTTAACAGACTCTGTTCTGTGCGTGAGTGATTACAAGAGATTCAAGTTGTTGTGTGCAGGTGTTTATTGAAGATCTTAGAAGATTTGAAGACAAAGAAGATATTGAAGATTTCTGATTTGGGGTTCATAATCTTTGGTGTGCAAAATACTTGTTTCAGTATAAGAGGATCCAACTATAATCGGTTTATCCTTGTGGTAGGTTGGATTGATTAGTTGTGTAGATGGGCATCAATACAATTATTTGTGATTAAAAGTATTGATTGCAAAGTCTTAAAAATTACCTTTGGTAGTTGAACATAAGATAGATCTAAGAACCCGACGAAGGAGTTTATTTGAGATAAACGAAAGAGCCTTTGTCGAACTCACATCACTTGGTTGAAGAGAGTTGATACCAAACAGATTTGTTGTTCCTTTACTGTTTGGAATACGAACCAAAGGAATTGTTCCAAGTACGTGACTTATTCATAAGTTGGAGGCGTGGGAATACAGACGGAACTAGGTGAACTATAGGTTTAGTTTCTTGGTCTCAACTATACGAAGTTGGTTTAATTTTGTGTGGTGGCTTAATCCAAAGAGTATTCAATTCTGGACAAGGTCCCGGGGTTTTTCTGCATTTGCGGTTTCCTTGTTAACAAAATATTGTTGTGTCATTTACATTTATTTTCCGCATTATAATTGTTTTATTACAACTAAAATAAATTACACAAATGTTAATTCCTATTTACTTGATAAGCAATCCTATTGTGTTTGGTTAAGTCCGAACCTTTTATCAAGTAAACATACTTCGTTGTTGTATTGTCTCGATATCGTATCCATAGACGATCAAACGAAGTGTGAACCGATTAGTTGTATCGTCTCGACTCAGTCCATAGACAATCACTTGCGGAGAAAGGACTTATAGGTAGGAAATTTTTTAGCTTGAGGTATATTTGGGTACCCTCGCCTTTTCATATAGTTTTCAAATCAGGGTTTGCAATCCAAGTTACCTTGGTAACAAAGCATTCAATATTCACCGTTAGATGAAAAACCTGATTTAACCAAGATAATACCTTTCAACCGTTAGATCGAAATTATCTTGTTACACAGAAATGTACCCTCATTTAGGTTTATGTAACCGTACCTAAACGTGTACACCAGGTTGGTTCATAAATAGTTAACCGAGGTTAGCCATATGATTTACTCTCATATCAATCTTATTCATCTTAACCGTAACTAGTTCAAATGACTCAAATGAAACTAGTTAAAGAGTTGTTCAATTGTATAGAAAACACAATCAAAACCAAATCGGTTTGATTCACTTGAATCAATCATGAACATTATAGCCACGGTATGCAAAGATTGCATTCCTTATGATTTAAATGTTTAAGTTTATGAACTGACCGATTTGATAAAGTAACCATCTTAAGTATGCGTTCGGGTACGCATACTTATCTTGTCTCCTGCACCAATTTCGTATACACACATATGCATACTCTTGGTTCCCGGTTTATGGATTTATACACTAATGTGCGAACACACTATATGTACTTATACCCAAAGATGGTTACATCCTCAACTCGTTATTTCAATCATTGAAACATTCTTCTATAATGACAATAGCCGTTTTCACACACTATTAGCATCAAAGCCATTTTCAAGATATTGAAATAATCATTATCGAAACATTCAAATCCTACATCAAATGATTGTATCACTCAAACCATGTAAGATGTTACTCGTAACTTTTCTCATGATATAAGATGAACTTGGTCGAAGCGAAATCTTACCAACACATATTTCGAGAAATATGTAAACAAGATATACTCAGCTCGAAATCTCAAATGTGTATAGAGAAAACTATATCGTAACACGACTTATGTCTCAATATAGGAGATAGTAGAAATAGAATTTCCAAGTGATAGATGAGTTCAAGTCTCCACATACCTTTTTGTCGAAGAAGTTCCACAATCTCCCCTTAGTAGTTCTTCGTCTTCAAGAGATGAACGCCGAGAGATCTAAGCTCAACTACACTATCTATATCCTAGTCCGAGACATCTATAAATAGGCTAGAAATCAAGACTTATAGTTTTGATCACTAACATTGACAAACATGCTTGAGATAGCAACGCATGCGAGTTCGACCGAGCAATGCTCTAACAATCTCCCCTTTTGTCAATTTTAGTGACAAAACTATCAATACATATGGATTACAAAATAGATAAAATTGTAGCTTCCCATCCACATGCTTGATCTCCTTGGCATCTTCAACGCGACTCGAAATCTTCGTCACTTCCAAGTACTCCATGATCCTAAAGGTTGTAAGTTCAGCATCATAGTTGTTGAAGATCCGTATCTATAACAATGAGAAAACAAAATGCTTTCAATCATTGTTATACAGTGTCATAGTATTATTACACAACATCAAAGTCTGATTGTATCACAACTTTGACAACAAAACTATGGTGATATTCACCCCCCCCCCCCCTAGTCAATACTTTATCTCACATGAAAACACTCCTCCTTACATAATGATCCGTAAACCATATGTATTTGTAGTATCACACTACATATTAGTTCTCTCCCTTTTGTCAATATAAATTGGAAAAGGTACGAAAACTAGTGGGATCCTCATGAAATTTCCACGGAGATACTTCATGACTAAAAGAGAATACCATACCAAATTGTTTAGATGCCATCATAAAGCCGAAGCTAAATGCATTAATCAAGGAGTTAATAAAGATACAAGATAACCCCTAAAATTCCACAGCCGCACTCCCCACAAAGATTTGGCAATTAAGCACAAGTTCAATATGAACTCTCCCCCATTTAATGTCATCCCCGAAGGAACAACAAAGGCGACCTTACTTTCACAAGAAAAGAAGGATTTCTTTTGGAAAAATCAAATCACATGAAAACATGAATTTGAATCCAAAGTATTCAATTGAATTATCCACAAAAGAATTCATGATTAATCCAATCGAAATGCACAATTAAATTAACCACAAGAAAACTCATAATTAACTCAATTGAATTATACAACTAAATTAACCACAACATGATCAATTCAATTGGTCATGCTCGACATAAGAGAACTTACGGAGCAACAACTAAAATAACCATAAGAGAATGATCAATTTAGTTGGCATGCTTAAACATAAGAGAACTTACGAAGCAACACAATATATGCACAAAGATGTGGATCGGAGATTGACCAATACTGCGGAATAGACAAGGATTCATCCTATTTTCCATCACTATTTGCACAATGACATACAATAGGCTTAATCCTTGTATACAAAAGTTTTATCCTTTCTTCCATCAAAACAATGACATAAAAGGATTTAACTTTTGTAATGTCAAAAGTTCATTCTATCTTCTATCAATAAATTCATACCGACATAATAGAGATAACTTTTGAACAAGTATGGGAAAGTCACACGTTCACGGACGTAAACAACATATCCCATAACAATTTGCAATATATAAAATCATAAAGATTAAAATTGCAAAAACCATCTTCCAAAAACTAAGAATTTAAATAAATAAATCTAAAAAACATGAAGATGAAAATCGTTGGACATATCTATGTGAACTCACAATAATGGTTATTCCAAACCCTAGTTATTCTTCTAAAAACATAAAAAGAAGATTTACTAGACATTGAGACCTCTGAAGAATTATTTATCATCCCCGAACTCCTTGTCGTCAACAACCATTTGTGCATAGGGTTCATGGAGAAAGGAGTCAATTCCAACAAACCTTCTAGGCTGATGATGTTGAACCAGGGCCTTCTGAATTTCAAGAACTATCATAACAAAAGCCTTTATTTGTTTAATCTCCTTTCTTGCTTCCTTCAATTCTTCAAGAACATCAGAAAACTTCTGAGAATTTAGAGGAACAACTCTTGGCTTCCTCACATTCCTTCTTTTTCTTTTCAAGGTTGGAGGGAATGAAGATTTTTCTTTTTCCTTCATGATTGATGGCTTAACAATCATATTAACATCTTTTCCATCAGAACACATGATTCTTGGAGTCTCCATACGTGTATGGGTTTTTGAGAGGAAATCATAATATCAACTCAACAGGCAGTCTTAAGATGAAAAGAGTTTCAGAGAAGGAAAAAGGAATGTTGGGTCACAGAACCTTAAACAGTACAGTTTCACGCACGCACAATTCACAACCCTAAAGAGAGTAGGATTATCGAGAATAACCCTCTTTTGATAAACAGGGAGGTTCCTTCCAATATCAGTTACATATGAAAGAATTCCAAAACATACAACAAATCTAAGAAAACCAAAAAAAAAAGTTTTTTTCTTATATTTGTAAGCCTGAGGTGTGCACAATCTTGTCTCTTTTAATCAGGCACATGAGACAAGATGCACCAAAACAACACAATCAAGTTGTGCTGTGGTGAACATCAATTTGTCCACCGTGATCCTTTTGAAGGGAATTCATAGATCTCTGTTTATCAAAATATTTAGACCATACTCTTTTCTCTAGTGGTCTTGACCTATCTTTGGAAACCAACTTCTTTGAAGAGGATAAAATCTTACATACCTAAGCGGTTTTTTGAACAAGTTTGAGCTTGTTTGCTAGACGATTTGCTCTTCGTTGAAATCTCTTGACATGTCTCATCTTGTGTTTATACTTTAAACACTTTGAAAGTTCATGACCATTGAGTGAACAATAAGATCATGGAAATGGATAAGCTGATTCAGACGCCCGGAATGTGCAAGCTACTAGGCACAAGTGGAACCTGAAAAGTCAGACAGAGAGTTTCCAACATAAAGGTTAATTTGTTATTCCAGATTAGTTGAGTTTCTTTCTGGAAGAATATCAAGATTGATGTATGTATTGCTACAGTTATCAAAATCGATATATTCACAAAGAAGTGCAACACTTGATTTTTCGTCTTCATTGGAATTATAGTGATCAAAAATTTCATCAAGAGTTGCAGCAAGACCTTTGTTTCCACTGTATTTTCTATGGTTCAGACACTCATTTGCAAAATGACCAAAAACTTTACACTTAAAGCACTGTTGCATATCCTCGTCATCAGCCTCGTCAGCATCCCTGTTTTTAGGAGGAATGCGATTGTGAGGTTTACCTGACGACCTAGGGTTGTCTTTGGAAAACCGTTTACTTCTCTTCAATAGAAGATCCCTAAACTGTTAGAGCATAGCTCGGTCAACCTCGCATGCGTTGCTATCTCAAGCATGTTTGTCAATGTTAGTGATCAAAAACTATGAGTCTTGATTTCTAGCCTACATAGCTAAGTCTCGGACTAGGATAGAAAAGTGTAGTTGAGCTCAAGGACTTCATGGTGATTCATCATAAAACGACGAAGATCTATACAAGGAACCCTGGAACTTCATCAACAAAAAGGTATGTGGAGACTTGAACTTATTTATCACTCAAAAGTCTATCTCTTCTATCTCCTACTTCTTATGAGACAAAAGTCGTATGCTATATAGACTAGATCATACACATTTGACGTTTCGAGCTGAGCATTCATTGCTTATCTTTTTCTCGAAGTCGTGTGTTGGTAAAACGTTTCGCTTTGATCAAGTTTATCTTCACCTAGTGACGAAAGTCATGAAAAGTTTCAATCACTTTCAGAATTGCTCTGACGTGAATCGGTCAGTGAATAACGGCTACATAGCGTCCTCGGAGAATGTCTCAATGATTGAAATGAGAGTTTAGATTACATAACCATGTATTCCTTGAACCGAAGTTTTCGAACTTTGTTGATTAAGAGAAATCGGAAGGATTGTGGAATTGGCTTGCCAAGTCCGCGAACCCAGCTTGCGAACTCAGTCTGCAAACTGTCGGATGTTCTCGACCGAGAATTTCTGCTGGATTTTTAAAAACTCGTATGTGTGCTAAGTCCGCGAACTCATTCCGCGAACTGGCGGAAGTTCTCTTTCCGAGAATTTCTGTTGAGTTTGGAAAACTCAACCGGTTTACTTAAGTCCGCGAACTTGTTTGTGAACTTAAGAGGTTATGATCTAAAGATGTGCTCTGAACATGAAACTTAAATTACTAAGGAATGTTTTATGCAAACCGTGGCTATAAAGTTTATGAGCCAATTCAATAGAATCGAATCATCTTTGTTTCAATTGTGTCTTGTGTAGTTACATAAGATCTCATAGAAATTGAACAACTCTTTAACTAGTTCATTTGAGTCCCTTGAACTAGTTATGGTGAAGAAGAACAAGGTTAATATGAAATTATCATATGGTTAAACTTTTGGGTTACTTGTTGAAACAACATATACGTACACGTTTGGGCATTTTCACAAACCCAGTAAACGTCTACCCAAGTGTGTGCGACAAGCTAAGTTTTCGATCTAACGCTTGAGAAATATTAGCTTGAATCTAAATCAGGTTTTAATCTAACGATGAATATGGATTGCTTTGTAACTAAGGCAAAACCCTGATTTGAAGGCTATATAAAGGAGACATCTAGCATTGTGCAAAACTAATCCCCACACGTCTGTGTGATACTAGTGCACTCGCTAGAGTCGATTCTCCTTTAACCTTTGGTTTTCTTCTCTAAAACCAGGTTAACGACTTAAAGACTTCATTGGGATTGTGAAGCCATACCGATACTACTTTTATCGTAGTTGAGTGATCTGATCTTGCATCTTCTATTGTACGAGTACAATCGATTGATTGGCTTGAGATCATGAGAGTTCTCCGATAGGCAAGATAAAGAAGTCACAAACATCTTCGTCTCACTGTTTATGATTCATCGAAAAACCTCCTGTGTAATCAGGAAGGATTGTAGAGAGGTGATTGATTAATCTAGGTTGTTCTTCGGGAATATAAGACCGGATTATCAATTGGTTCCTGTTCACCTTGATTTCATATCTTAAGACGGAACAAAACCTAGGGGTTATCTGTGGGAGACATATTTATCCTTTGATAGACTTTTCTGTGTGAGACAGATTTGTTTATTATCAAGTCTGTGATTTTGGGTTGCAACAACTCTTGGTTGTGGGTGAAATCAGCTAAGGGAATCAAGTGCGCAGTATCCTGCTGGGATCAGAGGCGTAGGAGTACAACTGTACCTTGGATCGGTGGGAGACTGATTGGGGTTCAACTATAGTCCAGTCCGAAGTTAGCTTGGAGTAGGATAGTGTCTGTAGCGGCTTAATACAATGTGTATTCAATCTGGACTAGGTCCTGGGGCTTTTCTGCATTTGCGGTTTCCTCGTTAACAAAATTTCTGGTGTCTATGTTATTTCTTTTCCGCGTTATATTTTATATAATTGAAATAATACAAGTTGTGCGTTCGTGATCATCAATTGGAAATCCAACCTCTGGTTGTTGATTGATATTGATTGATCCTTGGACATTGGTCTTTGGTACCGTCCAAGTTATCTCTCTTTGATAAAGACTCGCAGATTTCTATTTGCTTGAGTAAAGATCAAATCGAGAGATTGAGATATAAACTCTTTGATATATATTTTTATTGATTGAGTCTGACTGTCTAGTTGATTTTCATAAAAAGTATATTGGAGTTTGTCCATATAGATTGCTAAGCAAAATATTGGGTGGTGTTGTTAGACCCCTGCTTTTTCAATTGGTATCAGAGCAGGCAAACACGTTAAAGACCTTATAAGTCTGTCTTTGTGGAAATCCGTGTCTGTAGACAGAATCTCATACGCATACCAAAATGCCTCCTAAAGCTGTCAACTTTGTCAAGTGTCTCGGAAATACCTCAAAGGATCACTCCTTAGTTGATTCTTCCGAATCCCGAGGTAGGAATACTGTCTCATCTTGTGTCAGCCACTCTTCCTCCAATGAGACATTGGACATAATGTCTAAATCTGAATTGGAGCTCACCAGAATTACAAAAAATTCTATTGAGTTTGTTGATCTCAAGGATCATGTACATCTCATTGATGAATTCGAGAAGTCTATTGATTGTGAACAGGTACTATACAACATTATAGGGTCGTTCTCTAAGGAAATTGATAAACTTCTTCAAGAAAATAATCTACAGCGTGAAAAGATTTGTGATCTTGAAAAGCTGGTTAAAGAAAGCTCAATTAGAGAAAATTGTTTGATTAAGACGCATTCATCAGATCTAGACAGACTTCGTGCTGAGAAAGAGAAACTTGAAACATCACTTGCTCTAGCCCACGGACAGTGTAAATCCTTGGAAAAGGAAAACTCTTCCTTAAGAAGAAATTCTTATGCACAAACTAATTCTCATGAGTAACTGTACAGAATGAAATTTTCTCCAGATGAAGATTGTGTCAAGAAAAGTTTTCATAACTTACAATCTTCTCTGGTGGCTATGAAGTTTAAACAAGTACCAGTGTTGCTTCTCCTCCACGAATTTGTACCTTCTGTGGAAAAGGAAATCACTATGTTATCCATTGTTTTGCAAGAAAGAAACATATTTCTGAACTTCACAAATTGCTTCTTTCTACTGTCAATGGAGTAAATAGTCGGACGACTGCTACAGTGAAGGTCCCTTTCACAGGAAACCAGGCATCTTATAAAAATGATCTCTCTCCTTGAAATCATTACAGGACATTTGTAAACTCTCGGGCTACCAATGAAAGCATGTCCTGTGCTTATAAGAACAAATCTAGTAAATCTAAGTCTAGTGTGTGGAGACCGATTTCGGAAAATCCTCTAGAACCTATTTCTAGAGGTCCTAGACTTTGTTATCAGAAAGAGTCCTCACATATGATTCCCAGAAGGACTGTGAGACGTTCCCTCGTTTCTGGAAACTTCCAAGGAAGGACAAGAAATGCTAAATTCAGATATCCTGGAGGAAATAACTGTTATTCTCTCAGAACCTCTACTACCTAATAACAAAATGTCTATTCTTGTGTCTAACTTGAGAGATACAAGAATGAGGATTTGTGATATGCTCAAGTATTGTGCTATTTTTCTCCAGTTTGTATATCTTATGTTGTATTGTTGTGAGTACTTCTTCCTTCTGTCACTATGATCTTTTGGAGATAGAGAATCTTTAAAAGCAACATGGTATGCAGTTTTCCTATTTTGAGCCAATTTGTTCTTTGGCTGGCCCACGAACGTCCATGTCTCCTCAAGAAACTTTAGGGTTTCCATCTAGGGTACTCACGAACATATATAAGTCTTATATGTGTTTCTTTATTCTTCAGAAAGGAACTCTATGGAATCTGTTCCCAAAGATGAAGTTAACCCTATAGTTGAGGATGATCTCAAAGGATGTGATTCTGGTCAAGAGTTTATACGGAAGAAGATGCTTGAAAGAAAAGAGTATAACACTTGGATTGGTGAATCTGTCTGATTCGTGCTCAGAATGAAGTTAAGATTGAACTGGCTAACCTTCAATTGCAGATAAACCAGCTTATTGATGGACATGCACAAATCCTTGGTACTCATAATATCTTGATCATAAATCAGAAGAAATTTATCCTTGACTGTGCAAAGACTCGTCATTATGCTCGCACCATTGATCGGAAAGTCAACGTTCTAACTTTTGAACATGGTGTCTCTACGGTCAACATGGTCAAGGATATCAGTGATTCCTACTTTGATGGACCATTTTAGAGGTATGAAATCATCAAGGAAAACTAAGTTTTTATGCCTAGTATGTCTTCTTTTTGGATTAGTTGGAAGAATAACTAGTGATTTGAATAGCGATGATTGTGACTACACATAGCTATTTTTGTTTTCATCTTCTTATGTTTATTTTTTAGGTTTATTGGTATTAAATTCTAAAAATATTTGGAGGATGATGTTATTGCAATATTGATCTTTATGATTTTGTGATATTGCAATTTGTTTATGGAATATGTATTGTTTGCATCCGTGAACTTGAAGGTCTCACATGCGGTCAAAAGTAAAGTCGTTCATGAATCGGTATTCGTATTGATGAAAGGACGAATGGACTTTTGACAAATACAAAAGTTATGCCTATACAGTCATGTATTTGATGGAAAATAAGATAAAATCTTTTGTTTCACAAGGATAAAGTCTATTATGTCGTTATGATGGAAAATAGAATAGATCCTTGTATGTTATCCACGGTATCGATCTTCATTGATCCATTTTGTTATGTATTACCGTGAACGCTCCATTGTGTGATTTATGTCGAGCACGATACAACTAAGTCAATTATTCTTATTGGCTTGTTGGTTGTTCCATAAGATGATATATATCGATCATTATGAACTAAATTAATCATCTTGGTTGGTTATTTAGTTATTTGCTCCGAAAGTCTTCTTTTGTCGAGAAAAATCTTTTGACAATTAAATTGATTACTTTTGTAATTAGTTTGGTTGTTTGTATTCCAATTAGATTAATTATAAGTTCTCTTGTAATTAGTCTAGTTGAGTTTTCTTATATTCCACAAATTCTTGTGTTGAGTATATGAACGACTATACTAATCATGTTCTATTGGTTGATGTAGTCGTGTATTCCGTAAGGTTTTCCTTATGTTGAGTATGTGAACGATTAAGCTAGTCATCTCTGTATGATTACCTTAGTTGTAGCTCCGTAAGTTTACTTATGTTGAGCACCTTCAATTAAATTGATCACTTTTGTGGTTTTATTTAGTTGCGTATTCCAATTGAGTTAATCATGAGTTTACTTGTGATTAATTTGGTTGAGCTTTGGATATAGAAAATCATTTCTATGGTTTTTGGTATCCAATTTAAAAATCCTTCTTTTCTTTCGAAATCAAGGTCGCTCTTGTTGTTCTTTTGGGAATGACATCAAATGGGGGAGAGTTCTTTTGAACTTGTGCTTAATGGTAATATCTCGCGCGGTGTGCGGCTGTGGAATTTTATAGGGGTTATCTTGTATCTTAAAACTCCTTGATGAATGCATTTAGCCTCGGCTTTATGACTGCATCTAAATTAAGTTGGTATGTATTTTTATTTTAGTCTATGAAATGTCTCTTGTGAAAATTTCATTATGATCCCGTTCTTGTACCTTTGCCAATTTTATTGACAAAAAGGGGGAGAAATAATGTAGTTCACACTACAAATACATATGGTTTTCGGATCATTGTGTAAGGGGGAGTGGTTTTCCATGATCGAGATGGAGTATTGACTAAGGGGGAGTGATACATATCATCGTAGTATTATTGTTAAAGTCGTGATACAATTGGACTTTAATGTTACATAATAATACTATGACACTGTATGATGATCGAGAATCTCGATTTCTCTCATTGTTATAGCTACGGATCTTCAACAACGGTGATGCTAAACTTACAACCTTTGGGATCATTAGAGTACTTGGAAGGACGAAGATTTCAGGGAACGTTGAAGATTAGACTATGGAATATGAGTCACTAAAGTTTACCTTTGTCACTAAAATTGACAAAGGGGGAGATTGTTAGAGCATAGCTTGGTCAACCTCGCATGCGTTGCTATCTCAAGCATGTTTGTCAATGTTAGTGATCAAAACTATGAGTATTGATTTCTAGCCTACATAGCTGAGTCTCGGACTAGGATAGAAAAGTGTAGCTGAGCTCAAGGACTTCATGGCGATTCATCATACAACGACGAATATCTATACAAGGAACTGTGGAACTTCATCAACAAAAAGGTATGTGGAGACTTGAACTTATCTATCACTCAAAAGTCTATCTCTTCTATCTCCTACTTCTTATGAGACAAAAGTCGTATGCTATATAGACTAGATCATACACATTTGACATTTCGAGCTGAGTATTCATTGCTTATCTTTTTCTCGAAATCGTGTGTTGGTAAAACGTTTCGCTTTGATCAAGTTTATCTTCACCTAGTGACGAAAGTCATAAAAGTTTCAATCACTTTGAGAATTGCTCTGACGTGAATCGATCTGTGAATAACGGCTACATAGCATCTGTAGTTGCAGGAAATCCTACACTACACCCCTCATATGATTTCATTGTTAATCAACTCATTTTTAGGTTTACACTCTTAATTTTATTGATTAATCTTTGAATGTCTTACAAGAAAAGATAAAGAAATCAAGAATGATCTCTGCTCTGAACTTTCTCTCTCCTATTTACTTGTTTCTTACTCAAAAAATATCTCTCCCCTTCTTTACAACTCGAACACTATTTATAAGGAAATACATAGTGGATGACATCTAATTTGTCCTTTATTTTCGGATATGGTCTGCGACATTCTCGCAACCTTACAAATGTTAATTTCGCAAACTCTCTAATCTTCGCAGGACTATCACATCTTTCTCATGATCTTAGATGACGTCATTTATTTTATCATTTCTGAAATTATTCTGCGACGCTGTTATGCTGTGTCATTGATAATTTCGCTGAAACATTGTCATTGCGAAATTCTGATCATACATCTTTCCTCTTATCATATCTTCTCTGCAAAGTAGAGAATGATGTGAGAAATGTCGTAGATGCTTATCTTTTCATATTCTGCATTTATCACACGTATTCTTTCTTCCATTTATTTCTCGACACGTCTTTTGTAACCGTTATTTTTTAACCGCTTATATCTTTCCGTATTAATCGTGTTTATTCTAATCGAGGATAAATTCCCTCTATATATATTCCTTTTCACTCTCTTCTTCTTTCTTTTTATCTTCTCTGCAACTTCATCGTTCTTCTGCAAATTCCATTATTTCAACTTTTCTTCTTTCTTCTTCAATCTTTTTAATTTCATCTTCATCTTCATACTATTTCTTCTGCAAATCTTCATAGTTCATAATTTTCTTCGAAACAATCTCCCTGCTATTATCTTTCATGGATTCATCAAGGTTAGTTTTCTTTTTTCTTCTTTATGAGTTTTGCTGAAATTGATCTTGTTTATTGCCTTATTTGAAGTTGTTTATGTGATTCCCATACTCTTGTTATTTCAGCAAAAACGCTTCCAACACTAGATTTACAGTTCAGAATCCTAACATTCCCAAGTCGCAGCATAAGGTTGTTGTGCATAAAAGAAAGTCTGCGAATGAGAAGGTAGTAAGAAACACTATCCTTTTATAATAAAAATATTGTTGCCTCTGTTTCTTATCTGGATTGTAATTCGCAGGGTGATAAATATGTTAATAAACCAAACAAGAAATCTTGCCATCTTAAAACTGTTCCAACTTATGTTCCCTTCCATTTACTCATCTCTTCTAAATATTCTGCGACATCTTCGCAAGATAAACCTTTATCTCCAATTCGCGAAAAAACTGCCTCAGACTTCATTTCTTCAGCTGACCTCTCAATGATTGAAACTCCCATTGTTGATCCTGCTGTGAATGAAACCTCTTCTCTTCCCATTGAGAATGTTTCTCAACCTTCTATCTCTACCAATTCTTCACCTAAGTCTCTTCCTCTTTCGAAAGAAACCGTGGAAGGGATAGATATTGCCTTCAAAGTTTTATCTGAAGTTCTGGATGATGTCAAGAAGTCTTCTATGATCCTATCAAGTCTAATGTTTGCGAAATTCTGAGCAAGCATTTGGGTTCTGACAGAGCTGCTTAGCAGACAGCTTTGGAAAACGAATGTAATGCTCTTCGTCTCGAAAATCAGAAGCTTCAGAATTTTTTAATGGATCGTGATAATCTTCACAAGAAGAATGATGAATCGAGAGGTATAATTTTCTTATCTGTGTCTTTAATTTGCCTTCTTAATGGTTTTATCCTTCCCATATTTAATTATCCTTGAAATCCCTCTTTCGCATGTTAAGCTTTAAACCAGAAATGAATAATGGAGAGATATAAATTTGAATCTGATGTTGAAGAAGCCCATGTTGATAAAGAAATCTTGATGGATCAATATAACCAATTAGATAACCTCTATTCATATTCTCTTGATCATATAAATAATCTTACCAATGAAAACGCCCAATTAATTCAATGACAAGATTTATTAAGTAATGAAGTATCTCGTCTTTCTTATTCTTTAAATAAAGCTAATTTAGGGATGGAAACTTTATCAGATGAGAATAAAACCTTGTCCCAAGAGAAGAGAACTTATTTAAACAAGATGGCGATATCTTCGCAACAACTTAGTATTCTTCAAAAAGTATGTGATGACCAAGAGCAATCTCTTCGCTCTTTGAGAAATGAACTTAAAGAAGTAACAGAGTCATCTATCGCTGAAAGAGATACACTCATTCAAGGTAGCATAGCTTTA
Organism: Papaver somniferum; assembly: GCF_003573695.1. Classification (NCBI taxonomy): domain Eukaryota; kingdom Viridiplantae; phylum Streptophyta; class Magnoliopsida; order Ranunculales; family Papaveraceae; genus Papaver; species Papaver somniferum. Next base: position 162,545,215 of record NC_039363.1, on the reverse strand, counting down.
AGTGTAAAGGCGAATCAGCTTATAGAACAATATTCCAAATTAGAAGAATCTTATTCTTCTCTTGCGAAGAAAAATGCCTTTCTTATTTCTAAAGAGAAAAATCTTCAATCTCGACTTAAAGGTTTAGTTGGAGATAAATTTGATGACGCAATGGACCGTTGGGAGAATAGTTGTCTATCCTTGATTCAACACCTTTTTTCGCAAAAGGAAGGTAGTCATAATAGTTTGACTGCCTTAATTATCTTTTCGTTGTCATATCTATCTGAATTCTTTATCTTAATAAAATTTTGTATTCTATCTTTCGCAGAGTCTGAGAAGAATCTTCATTCTTCCATTTCTGTTTTGGAGGCTAAAAATATTCATTCGCAAAGAAAATGCATTGCTCGTCTTTACCCTTACTGGTTCTCGCGACCGAGCAGAAAGAAGACTTGATTATCTTGCTTATTTTAAGGATATTCAAGATAGGAATCATCAGAGAGCACTTCTTCGCCAAGTTCATCTCCGGGCTGAAGTCCTTGTAAATGACATTTTATTTTCCAAATCTCTTCCTCCTACATCAATTGATCCTTTAAAAGTACATGATAATGAAGTTCCTCGTCCTACTGATAGTGATTATGATTACGAAAGCGGTGCAGAGGATAATTTCTTAGAAGATGAAGAAGAGGTTCTTCTAAAGAAGCATCTGCTGGTGTTAATCAGAATGAGAAAGAAATTTCTCCTGAAGAAGTAATTGCTGGCGATAATCAAGATGCTAGTCAAGGCGAAGATCAAAACCGAAATGAAGGAGAGGCTTGCGAGAATATTGGCGAAGAATTTCTGTTATCTCCTGCTACTGAAATTAATACTGAAGCTTGAGCTTCTTATTTAGCTTTGTCTTCTTGAACTGTCTTATTTTTATCACTTTTGCGAGTTACATTTTTCAACCAACTTTGGAGTCAACTTTTCCTTTTAATATTTTGTTGATGAGAAAGATAATGTTTCTTGTGTACTGATTCCCATACTTGCCTCTCATTATCTTTCTTGCAAAAAATAATCTGTTACGAATACTTATAAATATTTTGTTTGATCATATGGTCTTGTTTTGCCTTCCTAATTAAAGGTCTTATTATGCCACCTTTTGTCATTGCGACAAAATCGCAGGACGTCCTTGCGCTTTCATGCAAAAACCCATTGATCTTTCCTTAACTTTTTCTTTTGTATTATGGCCTCTTCAGGAATGTTGCGACAATATGACAGGCCTAAATATTCTTGTGAAAATAAAGTCCCATGACATTGCCGTCTTGCGACGAAATCGCAGGACGTCTTCGCACTTTCATGCGAAAACCCATAGATCTCGTCTTATCCTTTTCTTTTGTATTATTGCCTCTTCAGGATTGTTGCACAAATATGACAAGCCTTAATATCCTTGAGAATAGAAAGCCTCATGACATTTGCGTCTTAAGACACTTATCATTTCCCTAATGGAGGGTGCCATCCTTATCTCCCCCCTGGTTGTCCCTTCAAGGAGGCGTACTTCTACCATACAAGGTTAGCTCCTCCCATCCATTCTTAACAACAACCAGTTGTTTTCGCAGCCTCTTATCCCTTTTACCTATAGGGTTTATGGTTACGAGACTGCACCCTAAGTGGGGTTTTCTTCAGGCCGAGTGCAGTATAAGCCAAGACTTGTCAAGACTGACAAGGTACGCTTCAAACGTCCCTGGCACTCTTGACTCAACCGTGTACCTCGGCGCCTTGATCAGATCTTCACTCCTTGGGAGAGTCCTTATTACCTTAGTCGCCCAACCCAAGTCATATGCTTAAGCTGAGAATCCAAGTTGCCTCTCCCGGATGGGCTTTATTGACCCCAAATCTCCATGACTTAGGTTCCGGTGGCGGTGTAGCCTTTCCCTGATCCATGTAACAGGTACCCCCTAATATGACGTACTTTAGGTCTTACATTTGCCTCTTGCAAAATTTTATTCACGAATTAGGGTGTACGCCATAAAGATTCGCCCCTTTCTTTTATGTCATTGTTCTTTGATTATCTCTGCGAAAATTTTGCACATCATGATCTTGTTTTGATATGAGTTATCCTGCAATTATTCTTTCAGAATTCATAACTTCTTAAAGCTTCTTACGGATAATATCTTTTCAAGTACAATCTGTTCCATGGTCTGTCCAATCTATGACCAACATCTCTTCCTTCTAGATCCATTAGTCTATAAGCTCATGTTCCAACTATCTCCTTAATGATGTAAGGTCCATCCCATTTTTTCGCTAATTTTCCACCATTTTCTCGCTGATATATTGGTGTTTCTTGCAGAACTAAATCTCCTGGTTGAAATTCGCGTATTTTGACAC
>NC_039363.1:160983176-161042862 GCF_003573695.1 Papaver somniferum | reverse complement strand
AAAAAAAAAAAAAAAAAAAAAACGATGTATATATTCAGAAAAAAAAAAGAGAACAAAATATCAGAAAAATACAAAAAAATCAAGTATTTATCAATTCCATCATCTCTTGTTCCAAAAAGAGAATAGTAAATGTAAATAAGAGTCATGTAAAGAGTCATCTTTTGTTGTTTCATTGTAATAAGCAAGGAGGGTGTATGCCATTGATGTACAACGCGAGTAATTGTGAAATACCTCCAACTCATTCACAATTCTCGTAAAGTCCGGACAGCTAGCTAGATTTTGACCTCAGTTCTTAGCCTGAGAAACTATCTCTTGGTGATTAGTAGTCATAACTTCAAATCTTTCTTTACACATGTGTAGATACACTTTACACTCTTATCACATGTCTTTTTTTGTTATCAGTGCTAGGATTGTGCCTTCGATAGCTAGATTGACATCTCCATTTTGCTGTGAGCTTAAACTGTTTTGCACATGTCACATTTGATGGAATCTGAGCTTATATTTTGTCCTTAGGTTTTGTAGGCACACCTCTGGTAAACCTTCACGAGACTTCAACTCGTCCACTAGGGACACTTAGTGGTTTAAAAGGCTTAGTGCATACGCTAAATGCATTCGAGAGACCAGCGACAGTGGTATAGTTAGGATTGCCTTAGTTTTGTTTTACTTGAGGACAAGTAAAATTCAGGTTTGGGGGTATTTGATGAGTGCCAAATATTGTATATATTTATCCCTTTTTGTTGGCATTTAACTCATCTTTTGTGCATTAATTCTACATTTTATCCCATATTCTGTATTTTCATTGTTTTCAAGAATAAATATTTTTATTAATTAATTTTGCATTTTTAGGTAATAAATAAAGTCTGGATGACTTGCGGAGCAAAAAGAGCAGAAAAGTAGTGAAAAGCCGGGAGAAATCACGCAAGGAAGCCGCGAAGAATGGTGCGCACAACCTCATTTTCTACACACAAAAACGCCTCCGTTCTCAGCCATCAGATCAGTTCTCAGAAGCATCCGATGGTCGCTCCTTCATAGAGCATCAAAATCTGAAGTCTCTGCCAAGCACCACAGCGCTGAAATTCCAAGCCTTCAGATTAGATGGTAGTTGAATCCAACGGTTTTTCCTTGCTGTTCATCAAAGTTTGATATCTCCGCCTTACACTACAGCACCTAACCTAATCTAGCACCGTTCGTTTCGTTGTATCACTTCATCCGACGGTCGATCCACGCTTACCTCCGTATCGCCGTTGGATCCACCTACCATCTTCCCATCCATAGCTCCTTGTCGCAGATCATCAAACCTCGCTGAACCCGCCTAACACCCAAGTATCGAACACCCTATACCCAGCCAAACGCACCTTTCTTCTTTCTTCTCCATCTCTTCTTCCTTCAGAACCCGTACCACCACCATGTCCGTCTCCATCACCACCATCTTCTCCCCAAATCACTCCACCATCTACGCCACCAAATCACTCTACTCTACCTATAACCAGAAACCCATCCATCCTATTAGCCTATTTCGCTAGTTTCACAAACCCTCTCAAATTTAGGGTTTTGAAATTAGGGAAATAGAGTTATAGGCATTACAGAGATGGAAGAAGAAGCAATAGAAGCATGGGAAGAGCAGGAGGAACAAGAAGAGAGCATGGGTCGTCGACGTGGGTGAAGAATTTTAGGTAAACCCTAACCCTAGTTTTCTCGGTTTTGGGAATTAGGGTTCGTCATTCCTTTTTTGTATAAATTGAGGGATGGGTATTACTGTTGAGGTGTTCTTGGGCTAGCCGAGATTCCCCCAAAATTGGGTTAGTTTAGGTTTAATTTCAGTTCTTAAATTTCAATTAGATTTCAATTTAGGGTTTCAATTTTAATTTCAAGTTCTGTTAAATTCTGTCACTTTTTATTGCAATTTGTGTTTTAATTTTAAGTTCCTGTTAATGTGCTTGTTTTAATTTCATGTTTTAATTTCCTGTTTTCATATCCTGTTTGTCTCCTGTTAAATGTGCTCCTGTTAAAATTGTTGCTCCTGTTTAATCATGTGTTCTGTTAATGTGTGTTGTTACTGTTAGATGTTGTTTACATGTGTCATGTTTAATGTTAATGCATGTTTAGTTCCATGTAATGTTAATATACCTGTTTTGTGATACATGTGAAGTGATAGAATGCTAGGCTAGAAACCTTTGAAGCACTGAATTGATTGAGTAATGGAAGAAATCAGTGCTCATAGCAAGCTGATTATCTTGCCATTCCATTTTTGTATGCTTAGGTTGCACTGATTTGATTGAGCATTGGGAGAAATTAGTGCTCATAGCAAGCTAATTCTCTTCCCATTCTTTATGAATGCCTTAGCTTTGATTTGTTACTTCTTCTCCACACCCCTGCCCTTGGCCTTAGGCCTTGGTTCATTTATCTTGTTCACACTGTTTTCTTCATTGTCATCTTTCTTTTGCTGTTTAGTTTTTAGTCTGTTTAATCTTTGCTGTTTTTGCCATTCTTTTGTTCTCTGGTTTGCTTCCAATTTGGCCTAGAGCCACTGTTTACACTCCTCTTTTGCTACTAAGCCAGAAGCCCTGCTGCTGTTGCTTTTGCCCTGTTGTTGCCTCCCTTCCATTGCTTGTGCAGCTGTTGTGCTGCTGTTGCTGCTGTTTTCTTGGCCTTGTGCTGCTGTGCACTGCTTGTGCAGCTGTTGCTGCAACCCATCTGCCCTGCAACCCTGCTGTTGCTGCTTTCCTCTGCATTGCTGCATTGCCTCCCTTCCACTGCTGCTGCTGCTGCAACTGATCCCAAAGCTCACTTCAACACTGAGCCCAAGTTCAATTCAGTGAAGCCCAAAGGCCTAGCTAAACCAAGCCCAGTTTCTAAGACCAAAAGCCCATTGTAAATTGTTGAAAGACCACAGGCCCAGCTCAAACCAAAGCCCAATTCAGTCAACTGTGGGCTTAATCAAAAGCCTAATTCAGAGACCAAAAGCCTGAACTCAATCAAAGGCCCAAAGCCTAGTACATTTCAAAGACCAACTGAGCCCAAGCTCAGTTCATTTCATTGTTAAAAACAAACCCATTAGACCCAATTTACTCAAAGGAGAATCAAAGCCCAACAATAGCAATTTAGAGCCCAAATAGCTAGAAACACACCAAACACACCCGATCTCTGTGGATCGACCCGTACTTGCACAAGCTACAACTGACGACCGTGCACTTGCGGTATTACTGTAGGCCCGCGTTTCATTGCGCTTAATTTTCATACATATCTCCGGGCCCACCAAGTTTTTGGCCGGGGATAATTTTTAGGACCTTTTAGAAGCCTACCATCATGTTCCACAACAGAACCCTTAGTATTGACCGACATCATCTTCATACATACCAAACCCTAATTCTCACGCCACCGTGCCAATGGCAAACCATGCCATCCACGTCTCCGCGCCAAGGCATGCCAATTATGCCAGCCGCACCACCGTGCCAATGGCAAACCATGCCAGCCACGTCTCCGCGCCAAGGCATGCCAACCATGCTAGCCACGTCTCCGTGCCAAGGCATGCCAACCATGCTAGCCGCACCACCGTGCCAATGGCAAACCATGCCAGCCACGTCTCTGCGCCAAGGCATGCCAACCATGCCAGCCACGTATCTGCGCCAAGGCATGCCAACCATGCCAGCCGCACCACATATGCCAATGGCATGCCGTGCCAGCCACATCTCCGCGCCAAGGCATGCCAACCATGCCATCCGCACTACATGTGCCAATGGCATGCCGTGCAACCTTTCCACGCCAAGGCATGCCAACCGTGCCGCATGTGCCAATGGCATGCCGTGCCAGCCGCATCTCCGTGCCGAGGCATGCCATGCCAGCTGTCCCAACATGCCATGCACGACGCTAGCTGCCAAAACGAAGGGTTGCAATAATCAACGACTGCCCTTCCTTCTGAGATGCAAATATCAGCCACACAAGTTCGCCACCTAACACATGGAAACTTGTGGCCCAAAGCCAAACCTCACGGTTCATGCAAACCCTAATTTTGGCCGCGTCTAACACATGCCAAAGCCATGTCGGCCCTACCACATGCCGCTGGCTGCCAAAACGGAGGGTTGGAACAATCAACGATTACCCTTCCATCTGAGATGTAGATCTCAACCGTCCAAGTTTGCCACCTAACGCATGGCAACTTCCGGTCCACGACCAAACATCACGGTTTGTACTAAACCCTAATTTTGTTCGCGCCTAACACATGCCAAAGCCATGCACGACGCTGGCTGCCAAAACGAAGGGTTGCAATAATCAACGGCTACCCTTCCACCTGAGATAAAGATCTCAACCGTCCAAGATCGTCGCGCCAAGACATGCCAACCATGCCAGCCGCACCATATGTGCAAATGGCATGCCGTGCAACCTTTCCGCGCCAAGGCATGCCAACCGTGCCACATGCGCCAATGGCATGTCGTGCCAGTCGTATCTCCACGCTAAGGCATGTCGTGCAAACTTTCCGCGCCAAGGCATGCCAACCATGCCGCATGTGCCAATGGCATGCCGCGCCACATCTCCACGCCCAAAGCATACCAACCATGCCAGTGCTCCACACGTGCCAATAGCATATCGTGCCAGCCACCTCTCCGAGCCAAGGCATGCCAACCATGCCAGCCGCACCGCTGTGCCAAAACCATGCCAGCCTTTCCTCCACGCCGTTGGCTGCCAAAACGAAGGGTTGCGACAATCAACGACCACCCTTCCATTTAAGATGCAGATCTTAACCGTCCAAAGTCACCAGCTAACGCGTGGCAACCTTTGGCCCAACGCCAAGCCCTAATTTTGGTCGCGCCCAAACTATGACAAAACCCGAGTTCTTGGCCGCGCCTAAAATATGCCAAAATCCAATCTTGGCCACGCCTAACCATGTCAAAGCCATGTCGACCATACTTTCATGACGTTGGCTACCAAACGAAGGGTTGCAATACTCAACGGCTACCCTTTTTCTCAAGATGAAAATCTCGACCGTCGAGAGTCACCACCGATCCGGCAAGTCTCCCAAGATCAACTTGCCAAACAACAACAACATGCTACATGTTTTCCACGAAAACACTCGAGACATCAACACATGTCACAAACTGGGGGATGCTCATTAGGGTATTGGTTTGGAGGTTTACAACGTGCGGCGTACACTACGCCCGTTACAAGACAGTGTCATAAGAATGAGGCGGTTAGTAAATACAGGGAGTAATGGTGAAACGCTTTCCTTCATTATGGAACATCAATTCCAGGCGTTACCGGTTACCACCACCTCCCATTTACTCATCTGTTTCCATTTCTTACCAGACCAGAGTACGTTTCACTTGGACTTGTATAAATAGGTCTTACCTATTACCACCAAACGACAAGTTTTGGTGAGGAACATACAACAATCAGAAAACATTTGTTAGCTTTCCACTTTCTGATACAAGTCGTCGAACAACTACTCTTCCAGAATCAACTATTCTGGTCTCAATACTCTATTCGCTTCCCTCCCCAAAACCAACCCTTCTCCTTCACTTTGTGACCGAAGCAAGTCTGGAACGACCATTTCTTGGTTTAGGCCGGATTTGTACAGAGTGATCTCTCAAATCTAAAGTACTCCCTTGCAGTACATTGTTTAGGGTTTAGACTCGTTTCTCACCCACAACACACAAAATTACAGAAACCAGTAGAAACTGTTTTCACCCTTAAACAATTGGCTACCATAGTGGGAAATTAATCTCTCGGTTACAATATCGATTTCCAAATCCCAATCTCATACTTCAACCCAGACATCAAGGTGGTAGAAGCAAACGATCCGCTCAGGGATCGACAACTCAGTTACCAGTCATGACACGACAAGAGGTGACTGGGGACTTCCAAGATGGTAGAGGCAAACGGTCCGCCCAGGGATCGACGACTCGGTTATCAGGTGACTCAGGGAGGACTGGGGACTTTCCACAATCACGGCGCTGCTTCCCACAAAACTCGGACTTACACCCGAAAGATTCATTTTTCGTCAAGAGATCCGAAAAAACCGAGTAAGTCTTGCCTAGACAAAATACACGGTTTACTACTTCAAGTTTTCACGGGAATGATAAAACCGATAGCCATGTTATGTTTCATCTCATGCTCTCTACCGACACACAACGCTCACGGTTCCATGGTTTTCCTGGGATGTTTGCGTCGCTTGCAATCGTAACCAAGACAACATTATTCTAAAACAATTCATTCCAAAAGAATAATCCAAAACCTTCGTAGATAACAGTTACCTATCAATTCAAATAAAACCATAAACCAGGCGCTTTGTTTTCCTTTCAGAAAAAAAGAGGAGAGCCAACCCCTTTTATAGGCATAACACTTTTGAAATTTGAATAAGGAAAGGATTTCCTGTTTGAGCTACGTATGGAAAGAGACAACTGGGCCCGCAAGAACAAGCCTCACGGTGCCCAACAATCCGCGCCACGCCAAGCCAGCGCCCATTCCAAGCCGATTCAGTGCTAGCAGCCTGCATCCTTCCAGCGCTAACAACATGCATCCTTCCAGCACTAACAACTTGCATCTTTCCAGCGCCAGCAACTTGCATCCTTCCAGCGCCAACAACTTGCATCCTTTCCAGCGCTAAAAACTTGTACCCTTCCAGCGCCATCTTCTCCGCTTCACAACCAGCCAAAGCAGCGCCATCCTCACCCTTCGAAACGAGGCCATGGCTCCAACACTCCGTGATCAAAAACGCGCCATCTATGCACGATACACCTACGATCACCAGAACCAGAGCCGCTTTAGGCACCCCAACGTTTCTTCAAGTATGACAGCTCTAACCGTCACCAGAGACGCTGCTACTCCACCATCATGGCAAGATACTGGAAGAGCCGGAAGAAGCCGACCTCCTTTTACCACTGTTGATTTGATGGAAAGACAAAAGGTTCTCGTAAGGCTCAGACAGACGTGTTTATAACTCGGAAAGAGATACCTATTTCCTCAAGACACTGACGGAGCGGCCACCATAAGAGTCACGTCAACCCAAGAGGGAGCTGACAAGGAATAATTTTAACATCCGACGCAGGCACTTCAGCAGAACGTGCGTTTATAGATGAAGGGGATCGCGTTGCTCTTGAACGCCTAGTAGAAGGGAATCAGCAATCCAATTTCATCACACGTAAAGATCAGGAACGACTTCTCCAAAATCGAGGCAAAGGAAATCAACAACCCTCCTGAATTCACAGAGACCCTCTTCCCGTCAGGAGATGCATGATTTCTGGGGACCTCGCCCACAAAATCGTGCAGTCTATGATGAAACAGTTATGTGAGATTCTATATTTCTTCAAGGCGTAGCGTCAAGACATATTTGCATCCCTCAACCTCACTGCACCAGGAAAGCAGTTGTTTCCAGCCAGGGAAGACGTTCCCAAACCCCAACCTCTCCTGGAAAGCATGATCGATAGATGAAACCGAGGACTCCTAACCACTGTTCACTTGAGGGATGTCTAGTTTGACAGGACGCTGAGTGACGCAGTCTCTGGCTTCAACATTGTAACCGTCAAGGCTCTGAGATTTTCAAGGCGCCGTTTCGACGTTCTATCCAGAAGTGGCTCCGATTCAACGTTCTCCAGCAGCGGCTACGCTTCAAAGTTCGCTCCAGCAGCCGCTCCGCTTCAGCGAGATCTCCATAAGCTGCTCGAGGATCCGAAACAGCATTGGGCTCCTTAAGTTTCAACGTTCTCTCAAAGATCCGAAGTCGCTTCAACATCACTCCTTTCTGCAAAGGGTCGTTTCACCACACTCCCCATGTCAAGGATCATGATTGCAGCCAGCCAATCTTCGTAGTCATGGCCACCTTTTGATCCATCCCGCCAAAAATCATGACCATGGACAGTTCGCTCGCTTATGCATCTAGCCAATCCTTTTACTTCCATGGATGCCCATACAATTCTAGCCAACCTACTTTTTTCCCACGACAATGTAGTCTCTTCTGATTACATCCGCTACCAAGAACTGTTGTCGCTCAATTTTTGATACCAGCCAGAGCTTCACCGCAACAACAATCACTACAAAGGTAACCCGTACTCCTCCATATTTTAGTTTCACGTGGAAGAAGTAACAAAATCACCCGTACGAACGCACGATGGTGATGTCTTTATCATGGTCAATACACTTACCATGAAAGATGGAAACATGTAAACCATACTTGGGGACTGAGGATCTACATGAAATCCTTTCACTGTCAAAGCTCAGAAGACACAGTCAACCAAAAGGCCATAACCACAACAAGGTCATCTACTCTTCAAGGGTGTAGTGCAAGAATATCATCACTTCTCTGTCTAGAAGACGCTTTCAACACTTTACGAGGCCGTGGCGGATCCCAAACCTTCTCAGAGGAAAACAACTTCAGAAATTAAAGAAAAATGCGACCGGGGACTGCTCATCGTAGTCCATCCCGATGACCATCAAAGACTCATGAGATAACTCCAGGGACGCGGCTGAAACATTTTCTTGAAGAAACAGAGGGAGCCACGATAAACAACATAACTCTCTCATTCCTGCCTTTTCGCTATCTAGAATATTTCGTCCATGTGCATCCCAGCGTCACATCCAGAAGAGTACAATAAGCTTGTATCAAATCCAGTGGACATGGATTCAAGGCGATGCGATGAAAGTAGGCTACACGTGGGGACTACCAGCATGAGATGCTTTCACTCCCCTCAACCTGGTTATTTGTGATTTCAACGTCATCACTGCCGAAGTTTTACGAGCCGCGGGAATTTCTCAACATGAAGCCGTACATGTGCATCGAAAACTCCAAAAGCACGCCCCCAAGATACATTCACATATTCGGCCATCCCATCATATCTAACATAAATATAACTGAGGAGTGCTCACTGCATCCCATTCCATATCATAGTCCAAGATTCAGAAGCTAGTTCGAAGGATGTCTCTTGAAACAAAGTACTTGAACACTTGATAGCAACACATCGGCAACAAAATGTCTCCCAACTTATCTATTTCATCCTGTGTCTTCGAAAGATTTCTACCATACAATCATCCAAAACATATCAATCATCGCGATCATAAGGTCCATACACTGAACAACCTAAAGTCAAGGATGGACCGACAACGCAACAACAATCTCCAAGATTAGCCCTGACATGATCGTTGCCGAGCATATATTTCATCCATCCATCCCAAGAATGCAGTGGAGTTTTGGTAAATTTTGGAATCCACTGTAGAGACACTACAGACGAAAGAAAAGATCCAGACGAGCAACAGAAGAGGGTCGATGCCTCTTTTCATGCGGATGGAGTTTTTAGAGTTTGAACAGAATGAAGATTCCTTATTTCTCCATGAGCGGGAATAGGTGACTGAGCGCGACTATGCCACCTCGGGCCCGCAACATTCCTCCTGAATTCTTCCTGAATTTTACTGTCGAACTGTTTTCACCTCCTGAACGAGCTCAAAACCTAATTATTCCCGCGTTGGGAGATAGAAAATTCTTTTCCGTTTAGAATGGAGGGGCGTACCGTCAAAATCCTAGTCCGTACGTTCTACAACGATTCTAGTAAAGGGCGCTAATTAGGGTTTCGGCATGCCAAACCCTAATTTAGACAAAATTGTCATCATTCCACGGAACTGAAGCCGGTCGTCATCCTTCCACGGAACTGAAGCCAGTCGTCATCCTTCCGAGGAACGCAAGATAGCTCCATCCAAGCCGCGCAAAGCAAGCGGCCCCATTCCAAGCCGACCAATGTTGATGGCTCCATTCCAAGTCGACCAATGATGACGGCTCCATTCCAAGCCTACCAATGTTGACGGATCCATTCCAAACCGATGCCAACAGTCTGCATCCCGGCCAGCAATCGTCCCTACCACTCCGCGGCCTAACATGCAGTGCCACGAGCAGAATTTACGCAAAGCCGCCAAATGCAAGGATCATGGATTCTCCTTATTTCTCGAAAAAGGTTAAACAAATCTTCCTGACCATCTTTCATGACTTGCTTTTCGTTTCTGTCCTTGTCTGTCACCAACTTATGCTTACCTCGCAACAATGCTCATGTTCCGAGCTAAGCAGGGGACTTAATGTTGATGGTGGTTTTTAGCTTAGGGTTAAAATCGTAAAACCTTACATCTAACATGATGTCACTACGAGCGCATTTATTGAATCAATCAATGCCTACGTAAGAATTACCAGGGTACCTTTTTTTTATACATGTGTCATGTTCCACGGCAGAACCCTTAGTATTGACCGACATCATCTTCGTACATAGCAAACCTAATTCTCACGCCACTGTGCCAATGGCAAACCATGCCAGCCACGTCTCCACGCCAAGGCATGCCAATCATGCCAGCCGCACCACCGGTCCAATGACAAACCATGCCAGCCACGTCTCCGCGCCAAGGCATGCCAACCATGCCAGCCGCAACACCGTGCCAATGGAAAACCATGCCATCCACGTCTCCGCGCCAAGGCATGTCAACCATGCCAGCCGCACCACCGTGCCAATTACAAACCATGACAGCCACGTCTCCGCGCCAAGGCATGCCAACCATGCCACCGGCACCACCGTGCCAATGGCAAACCATGCCATCCACGTCTCCGCGCCAAGGCATGCCAACCATGCCATCCACACCATCGTGCCAAAGGCAAACCATGCCATCCACACCATCGTGCCAAAGGCAAACCATGCCAGCCACGTCTCCGTGCCAAGGCATGCCAACCATGCCAGCCGTACCACATGTGCCAATGGCATGCCGTGTCAGCCACATCTCCACGCCAAGGCATGCCAACCATGCCAGTCGCACCACATGTGCCAATGGCATGCCGTGTAACCTTTCCACGCCAAGGCATGCCAACCGTGCCACATGTGCCAATGGCAAGCCGCATCTCCGCGCCGAGGTATGCCATGCCAGCTGTCCCAACATGCCATGCACGACGTTGGCTGCCAAAACGAAGGGTTGCAATAATCAACGACTTCCCTTCCTTCTGAGATGCAAATCTCAGCCACACAAGTTCGCCACCTAACGCATGGCAACTTGTGGCCCAAATCCAAACATCACGGTTGATGCAAACCCTAATTTTGGCCGCGCCTAACACATGCCAAAGCCATGCCGGCCCTACCACATGCCGCTGGCTGCCAAAACGGAGGGTTGCAACAATCAACGGATACCCTTCCATCTGAGATGTGGATCTCAACCGTCCAAGTTTGCCACCTAACGCATGGCAACTTCCGGCCCAAGGCCAAACATCACGGTTTGTACTAAACCCTAATTTTGGCCGTGCCTAACACATGCCAAAGCCATGCACGACGCTGGCTGCCAAAACGAACGGTACAATAATCAACGACCACCCTTCCACCTGAGATACAGATCTCAACCGTCCAAGATCTCCGCGCCAAGACATGCCAACCATGCCAGCCGCACCACATGTGCCAATGGCATGCCGTGCAACCTTTCCGCGCCAAGGCATGCCAACCGTGCCACATGTGCCAATGGCATGTCGTGCCAGCCGCATCTCCATGCCAAGGCATGCCAACCATGCCACATCTGCCAATGGCATGCCGTGCAACCTTTCTGCGCCAAGGCATGCTAACCTTGCCGCATGTGCCAATGGTATGCCGCGCCACATCTCCATGCCCAAAGCATACCAACCATGCCAGCGCTCCACACGTGCCAATGGCATACCGTGCCAGCCACATCTCCGCGCCAAGGCATGCCAACCATGCCAGCCACACCGCTGTTCGAAAACTATGCCAGCCTTTCCTCCACGCTGTTGGCTGCCAAAACGAAGGGTTGAGACAATCAACGACCACCCTTCCATTTAAGATGTAGATCTTAGCCGTCCAAAGTCACTAGCTAACGCGTGGAAACCTTTGGCCCAACGCCAAGCCCTAATTTTGGTCGCGCCCAAACTATGCCAAAACCCTAGTTCTTGGCCGCGCCTAAATTATGCCAAAATCCAAGCTTGGCCACGCTCAACCATGTCAAAGCCATGACGGCCATGCTTTCATGCCGCTGGCTACCAAACGAAGGGTTGCAATAATCAACGACTACCCTTCCTCTCAAGATGCAAATCTCGACCGTCGAGAGTCACCACCGAGCCGGCAAGTCTCCCAAGCTCAACTTGGAAAACAGCAGCAAGATGCTACATGTTTTCCACGAAAACACTCGAGACATCAACACATGTCCCAAACTGGGGGATGCTCGTTAGGATATTGGTTTGGCGGTTTACAACGTGCTGCGTACACTACGCCCGTTACAAGACAGTGTCATAAGAATGAGGCGGTTAGTAAATACAGGGAGTAATGGTGAAACGCTTTCCTTCATTATGGAACATCAATTCCAGGCGTTACCGGTTACCACCTCCTCCCATTTACTCATCCGTTTACATTTCTTACGAGACCAGAGTACATTTCACTTGGACTTGTATAAATAGGTCTTACCTATTACCACCGAACGACAAGTTTTGGTGAGGAACATACAATACTCAGAAAACATTTGTTAGCTTTCCCATGTGTTAGCTTTCCACTTTCTGATACAAGTCGTCGAACAACTACTCTTCCAGAATCAACTATTCTGGTCTCAACACTCTCTTCGCTTCCCTCCCCAAAACCAACCCTTCTCCTTCACTTTGTGACCGAAGAAAGTCTGGAACGACCATTTCTTGGTTTAGGCAGGATTTGTACAGATTGATCTCTCGAATCTAAAGTACTCCCTTGCAGTACATTGTTTAGGGTTTAGACTCGTTTCTCACCCACAACACACAAAATTACCGAAACCAGCAGAAACTGTTTTCACCCTCAAACAATAATACTTAATCAAAATTAAATCCTTGCACATGAATCTTATAGAGTTCGTAGCATTCATCATGCTTAAACTCCTTGTTATTTATCTTTCAAGATACAAATTATACAAGAACTATTCTCGTAATGGATCACAATCAATATGGACTTATCTACTAAGGTTAATTACGTATTACTTGTGTTATTCCTATTATAACGATAAAATAATATAATGCGGAAAAGAAAAAACAAAGATATCATAAGTTTTGTTAGCGAGGAAAACTACACCCAGAGAAAAACCCCATGACCTAGTCCAGATTTGAGCACCAAACTGTATTAAGCCGCTACAGACACTAGTTTAGTATCAAACTTCAGACTAGAATGTAGCCGCAGACGGCAGACCCAATTCAGCCTTCTAGCAATTCAGCTGCAGTCGTGCTTATGTCTCTCGAACCGCACAAGGATCTACGCAATTGATTCCCTTAGATGGCGTCATTTACAGCCTAAGAGTTGCTTCAACCTAGGTGAAGACTTTTGATTACAATCTGTCTCTAACACATAAGCCTATTTGATTTCTCTCTAGATCGAAGAAATCAAAGCTTGGAAATCTGTTTGCAATAATGAAAGCTAGCGAACTTTACAAATCCGGAACACTTACACTCGGCTAGATGAGAAGCCTGGATTATGAAACACTTCTTAAGAACAATCTTAAACCGATTAATAAAGAAGAGTTTTAGATATATATCTTGGGAAATCACAATGTCTGAGATGAAGAGAAATTTGTATTTTCTATCTATCTCGTTTCTGAAGGAGATTGACCAATACCTCGACAACAGAAAAAACAAGATTAGGATACACGAACTATAAAGTTAAAGATAATCAGACCTGGATTCACGAATCCCTAAGTGAAGTATTTAAGTCATAAACCTAATTATGTTTCGCGGAGGAAACCTAGGTTAATAGAGTACCCTAGCATACTAATAGACATATTTTTGTGTCTGATTTATCTCAATTCTATATACTGTTAAGTGCTCATTTTTGTATTTATTATGTTATGGGTCGGGATCGTGTAAGAAAATAATTTGACAAAATATTTTGACAAATCCTTTCAACCACGAGATTGTACAGATCGAATGGCCAATAATTTTGATGATGTGGCACGAAAATCATTTTTAGTGTGTGTTTGGTGGTGAAAAAAATTAAGGTTAGGGATATAAACTGAACATCGCCGTCCTCTTACTCGTATATCTCAGTTCTCTTGGATTTACATTAAGTGATGATTTGTACACGGATTGTTATGTGTTTTTTCTGATGAACAAGATGATCGGTTTAAGTCGGCTTAAATAAAGCTAAATTTGATCCCTCATCACCATTCAAGGTCACTATATTATAAAATCAAGATGTCTGACTATATTATCTAGACCAGGAAACTTTCTTCTCCTAGTATAATATGAAACAACGGAGTGGAAAGAAGATAAGTATTAGATGTTCCGGAGAAATTTCAAAATCATAATAACATCTACATCCATCATAATACATCACGTTAATCGTGATTGTAACATACACAAATATGTATAGATTTGCATCTAATCTAATACAGAATTTGATGTCCCGCCTCCATTAAAATTATCTTCCATATATCGATGCCCCACTTAATGAAAAAACCAAATACGTACCAGAACAAAGTTGGGTGACGTGTCACCAACGATGTGGACATTAGATTTATAAGATCTTACGATTTATAATTTTTGTCAAAAGGTTTTGTCAAAACCTTTTGTTTATTGATCCTGACCCTTATGTTATTTTTACGTCTTTGTATATATTTTTGGAGAAATAAGCTTTCGCGGAAAAATTGTCTCGAAAAATGGTGTTTGCACCCACAGAGAAAACTGCTAAAGGAACTCCAAAAATGTGTTAAAGGCACTCGAAGGAGTTGATAAAGACACCCAGGAAAATTACTAATTATGCCCAAAAGTTACTATTTGTACCCACTAAGATAAGTATTAAAGAGACTCCCACTTTGGATAAGGGGAACCTCAATTGCTAAAGAGCGCCCAGTTGTTATTCGCACCCCACCAGTGGTTAGGGGTACTTATCTTAAAAAATTCAAAATCTGGATTTTTGGCGGGAAATTTGGCAGCAGTAAACCAGATTAGGGTTTGATTTTGAGCGACTCCTAGGGAGATTCAATTGCTGGAATATGTTGGATTGGACTCTAATTAACTAAACATGCCTGATATATGTGGTCAATTCGACTAGATTGGGCTATATTATCGATTTGAAGCAAAACAGGGAGATAGATATTAATGAGAATTTTAGGCGAGACCGAGAGGAAATTTGGTCGGACAAAATTGTTGGATTTGACTGGGATTGACCTATCACGATCAAACAGGCTAGGAATCGAAGAAAAAGGAGTGTGCTGCACTCAAGCAGACACGCAAATATCCCGGGTTTTCAAGTTATTTCCCGAGTTATCTAAACTATTTTTGGTAGTTGTGTGAACCGCAGAAGAACAACAAAGATGTATGCCATGTATTCCACGAGTTTGAATGAAGTTGGACAGCTATTAGACACGTGAAGAAGTTAAATCGGGAAATTATTTCCCGTGTTGCTGCAAATAAAGAAAGGGAATGATTCGGAGTTATGAGGGAGATTTTAGGTGTTTGTAGTATATATAAAGGTTTTTAGAGACACGGAAGGGATCATCGAGAGTTTGCAGAGGTTAGACAGGGTTATAAATCGAAAATCAACATTGTAAGAATATTGCTTCTGCTGCTGCACCAAGAACACGAAGAACAGAAGTGTCATTCTTCTATAGTGAAAGCGACAGTTTTCTGTATCAGTTTAATTTCAAATTTACGACACTTAATTCAAATATGCAACGTTTGTTACAGTTTTTTTTGTACTGTAACACTTATATCTGTTGCGAATTCACTGCTTTATAACTCTATCTTCTTTTAATAAATTTTTGAGCTATAAACATGCATTTTGAGCGAGTGATTAATATGTGGAGTTAAAACCCTTTGCTGAGGCGACGAAGGAAGTTATTTTTCCAATAATTATGTGGTAATATCTATTTAATTAATTACTGCAATTCTTTCTATGATTATTTGCATTGAATCAAAAACTGAAATAATGATTTTTATTAACTCGTTGTGTTTTCATTTGATGGTGCATGCTTAGCCGAGGGCTCTTGATGTTCCATGCTTGAGATTAACAACTAGTATTTTGAAACTCTATTATTGGCAATACTTTAGAATTACAATTTCTTTTGTTGGAGCTATATTGTTTAAAATTGCATGATAATTATTAATATTGAATCACATAAAAATTTGAAAAATAGTGGAATCCTAGCCTCCGTGTTCTCAATACTCTTGATATAAACTTTTAATTAAATTTGATACTTTTAATTTTAGAATTTAAATCTAGGATCGAATCCTTATAAGTCTGAGAATCGAATCATTTTTCTTATCATTATCTACATCACATCAACTTTTGGCGCCGCCGACGAGGACTTGTATTTAGGTTTAAGTTTTTTTATTTTTATTTTAGGTTTTGTATTTTTTTGTATTCTTTTTATAGATTTTTTGTGTTGTTTTACGTCTTTGCTATTTTTGTTTTTGTTGTGCAGGATTGACCCGAAGCTAAAGGTGAAAAGTTGAACTTGCCAAAAGAAAAAGGAGAAACCGAAGATATTATTTTTGGACTTTTATTTTTATTAGTTTTCTTATTTCCTTTTTGGACTTGTAATTTTCTTTTATTTGTTTGTTTTTTAGTATTATAAAAAAACACTTGTACAGACCAATTGCATCTTCGCTTGGCACCGATTTTAGAAAAACACATGGTTTAGTACGGTGATCCCTCTGGGAGTCATCATCCAAAACACCACAAACCTCAGCTTTGTACATGTGACCAGTCTTTGACTGTAGGTATATTTTGTTGTAGGTAACCCAAGCTTACCTAAATTAGTGAACCCAGCATTTGCATGTGCACACTGTTTGTTGAATTCTTGTATGCCAGAACGTAAGAGAGGCGCTCTAGGTCAATTTATCAGTGAGAAACCTAGGAGTTCTATTTTAGGAAACAAGAACATTGAATACCTTAATCTAGAGAGTCTTTTTTTTGGACGTTCTTCTCACAGTGAGGAAAGTATCCCTAGTACTCCTATAGTGTCGGTAATGACAACTGTGACAGATTATATGTACCCATCTAGGTCCAACCGACCATCGTGCATAATATTTCTTGTTACTACGAAAAATTATGAGTTGAAACCTAGTACTATTCAGATGATCCATGTATCCTTAGGGAAAGATGATGAAACCCATACTTTCATATAAAGGATTTTGAAGAAATTTGCGGAACAATTAGAATTAAAGACCTTAGTGATGAAATTTTAAAACTTAGATTATTCCCTTTTTCTTTGAGAGATAAGGCTAAGTCATGGCTTCATAATTTACCATCAGAGTCCGTAACAACACGGGATGAACTTATTGTTGCTTTATTCCAAAAGTTTTACCCAAAATATAAAACCGCGTCTAGAGGCAGAAAATTAGTGCAAGTATGAAACAGAAAGGGGAGTCTTTTTATAGATTTTTAGAAAGATTGAATGATCTCTCGGCGCAGTGTCTCCATCATGGGTTTGAGGAAATGAAACTAGTGCAGATTCTTTATGACGGGTTAACTATTCGACCAAAGGCATGGTTGAGTCATTACGTGTTGGTGGGTTCTTGAAAAAAACTGCTGATCAAGCATATTCTTTTTTAGAAGAAGTAGCTGACAAATCCCAACAAAATTTTTGTAAATAGAACCCCCTAAGACTTTTTGTAAATAGAAATAACACCAATATGGTAGACTCAAGCTTTGAGTCAGATGCTAAGTTTGTTGCCTTATCTAGACGGTTAAAAGCTTTAGAATTGATTCAGTCTAAAGATAAGTGTTTTATTGAAACTGATGATAGGATTATAACCTCTCAAGTCTCTAGTTGCAGAATAGAGGCCAATAACTCATTTTGGGAAGGACAGGTTAGTGAATAGCAAGCCCATGCTATTTATAACAACTCTAGATTTGATAAACGTCAAAAGTTTGATCCATATTCAGAGACCAATAATACCGATTGGAAAAACCACCCGAATTTATCATGGTCCCAGGGTCAAAATCAAGGTCAGACTAGTAATCTCCAAGTTCCACCAGGGTTTAGTTATCCTAAGAACCCATTAGAGCCAACTTACTCTCAAAACCCTTTCGAGAACAAGATGACTCGCTTAGAGGAATATTTTAGTACATTGAAAAAGACCCAGAAAATTTTAATAACGAGCCATATTAGTTTTCAAAAGACCGAGAAAAATTTTCAAACGCCAAGACTCTTGCTAAATTAGAATTTCAAATAGGCCAAATAACTCAGATTCTAAGTGAGAGAGAAAACGGAAAGTTCCCTAGTCAAACCAATCCTAATCCGAATAGAGATAAAATATTTAGTCAAGTACATTATGTCACAACCCTTAGGAGCGTAAAAACGGTAGACAACAAGGTAGCCAAGCCTAATAGTGGATATACTGTAGATCCACCTTATAGTTCCCAAGAGGTGTCACTAACTGAAGAGACTGACAAAGTTTCTAGTGATGTCAATGTTGTTCCTGATAGGTCCGACTTTGTGCCTGGATCCCCATATCCACAGTTGTTAGCTCCAACAAAGAAATAGTCAACTTTCAACTAGATAATAGAAACATTTAAGCAGGTGAACATTAATATCGCATTATTAGAAGCAATTAGACAAATGCCTCCTTATGCCAAAATCCTTAAGGATATTTGTACATGAAAGCGTAAGCTTAATGTCAATAAGAAATCTTTTTTAGCTGGTCAAGTAAGTTCAATCCTTTTAAACCAAACACCCCCTAAGTATGAATACCCTGGATGCCCCACTATATCCTGTGTGGTCGGTAATCACTTAGTTGATAAGGCATTGCTTGATTTAGGATCTAGTGTTAACTTACTCCCATATCATGTTTACAACCAACTAGGTCTTGGAAAATTGAATCGACTAAAATGACCCTACAGATAGCTGATAGGTATGTCAAAATACCCTGTGGTATCATAAAGGATGTTCTAATTGAGGTTGATAAGTTTTTTTATCCCGTGGATTTCGTAGTTCTAGATACCCATCCTGTTCAGGACCCTAGTGCTCAAATACCGGTGATTTTAGGTCTCCCATTTTTAGCCACAACTAACGTCGTCATCAACTGTAGGACCGGACTTATGAACATATCCTTTGGTAATATGACCACTGAACTAAATGTCTTTAATGTTACTAGACAACCTTTTGATGACTCAGAGGAAGTGAATATGATTAGCATTTTAGTTCAGGATCTAGTTCAGGATAATTGGGAAAACACTTTTTCTTTGGATGAATTTGATGAGACAATTCTCTTAAGTCAATTAGGTGACCAAACAGTAGAACTAGAAGAAGCTCTCGCGTACTTTAAGGATTCTGCACACCCTGAAATTCAAGCCATAGTCTAGGTCTTATAGAGAGTAATGATGACCCTAAGTTCGGAGTAATGATCTAGAAGAGGCTCCTGAGTATTTTAAAGACTCTGAAGATCCGTAAATTCAAGCAATAGTTAGAGGTTTATCTGAAAATACCGACTACCCTAAGTTTGGGGGTAATGATGGTTAAATAGCCTTTAGTAGCTATCGTGGTGGTGCCCTTATCCAAAGTGATTGTCAAGTATACCCATTAGAAGTCCCTAACTTGGGAATCGAGCCTAGTGTTCCTGAGGTATTACTTGAGTCTCTTCCGACTCCACAACCTGATCCTCCTGATAATATCCAGGAGGAAATCCATCTATTAGAGACCCGTTGTTCGGATGAATATATTTGTCAAGACACTCATATGAAGCCCAAGTGGGGGTCGCAGAAAAACCCAGTTGTCTTGTAAGAAATTTTAGATCAGGTTGTGCTATGTCTGTTGATTTTTCTGATCCGATGCAGTTGTCTCATAATTATTTGGTTTTGTTGACTCATAGTTTTTTCGACTATTGATATATGATTTGAAAAGGTAATTAGCCATTTTGTGGTATTTAACATCTGGCTGAAGACTTTAAACTTGGCACTACTTGGGAGGTAACCCATGCTCATTCAACACGGTAATATATTTCCTTAACTCTTTTGCTTCAAGTGGTAACAGTTTCTCCTTGTTCATGCTTTAAATTTTATCTTTAGAAATTGAAAATAATGTTAGATTTAAGTTTAGGGGGTATGGGAGAAACTTTTTAGTTGCATTATTAAACTCCAGAGCCTAGAAATTGTTTCCAATTAAGGATAATACTAACCAATCTAAATGGATGAAAGCATCTTGGTTGTAGGAGTTGAGGAACCGAAAAATAGAGTTTATTCACAGAGCTCGGGTGTTAGAAATAACATGGTAATTTAGCAAGATCTCGTTGAGTCCTTATTATTTATTATTTTTTAAGTTTTTAAAAAATAATAATATTATTACATCATGATTCGTACCGAACTTTTGTTGGTAGCCTAGCAACAAGCTGAACTCCAACACCTTTCTGAATAACAATACCTAATCTATAAAAAAATAAAACTGCCCAAAACACTACTAGCATCATTACTAACTAGACAATTTTTCAGACGCTTAAAAAAACAAAGAGTATCTTCACTAAGTTCTCCTAAAGTAGAGAAAGATAGAACACCCAAATTGTATCCATGCGAGACACACTTTTCCAAGTATTTAGAGCATTTACGCAAGACAACACGCGAAATGGCTTTACCTGGAACTAAAACACGAGTACTTTGACCAGTGAAGGGCGAGACGCCCGTGACATCCATACAAATATCTTGGCCATTCTCCCAGTTATAAACAAGGATGTCAGCAGGTCGTTAATCTCTGTCATCATTGGACAAAAACTCAAGAGAAACTTCCTTACGCACAGGCACACCAACTTTGTAATAAATGTCAGCAATTACATCACGTACAAGGTCATGGAAAAACTTAAGTCCAACATCCTTAGCATAATGGAGTGCGTGATCGCCAAAGATATTCATAGATCTATTACAGCTTGAGCACAAACCATTCTCTACAAACAAAGGGATGCCAAGACGATAGCAAAGTACAACTCTGAACTTTCTTGGCCCGAGGCATTGATTAAGCCTACTAATTGGTACAACCAATAGGTACTCTGTTATGAATCAATCAGTTGGTTTGAAACAACACATAATAGTAACCTACTCTTCCAAAGGAATGAGCCTGAATTTGATTAATTTCTTTCTTCTTAACAATTTCAACAAATAATTGAGAATAAATACATCAATTACTCCTCTCATCACTCGGACTCACTCAACAGCCGTTAGATCTCTTCTACCTACTAATCTTGTGACTAAGAAGAAAGACTAAAGCAACCAAGGAAATGAGGACACGTACAACACATAATTTACCAATTCAGCTAACAAACGTGTGACTATTCATCTCACTCAGAATTTGGCTAATATTCATATGGCTAAATCACTAATAGGCATATGACAATACCTTCCGCATCTAAACATCCTTGTCCTCAGGATGAATTCAGGAAATTGAGCGTGAATGTTTGAGACATCCTCCCAAGTAGCATCATTAGGCTGAGAGTTTGTCCATTGGATAATACTTGTTTAACTGTAATCCCTCCTCTTAAGATTTCTCGATGGGCCAGAACAGCCACATGAAGGACAATGAAAGCACCAGAAGTGTCCACCAAGGGAAGAGATGCAGATGGAATCGTATGCTGACCAACCTTTTTCTTCAGTTGAGATACATGAAATACAGTATTCTGGATCCAACTGGTAGCTTTAACTTGTAAGCAACAATACCCACCTTCTATAAGACTTCAAAGGGGCCATAATATTTTGCTGAGAGCTTAAAATTCTGTCTGAGTGCCACAGATGACTGTCTGTATGGTTGTAACTTCAGAAATACCCAGTCACCAACATTGAAGGACCTGTCACATCTGGAGTTCAAATCCAAATCCAAAGTATTTTCCAGTAGCAAGTACCTGGTCGACTAGAGAATATCTCATAAGAGTCGAACATAGGTTTTATGCCAGCCTGTCCAAGCCTTGCACAACATGCACTATGGCAAGAAAAAATACTTGACGCTACCCGCATCGCAATTGTTTTGTTTTTGGACCAGATGGACAGTAATCACCGTGTTAATAGGATTACTAATTCTCGACCATTAATGCGGATATACTTACACCATATCCCGTTTGCAGAAGCTACGGGGTGTTACCGCTTCATAATCCTGCCAACTGCAGCGCTACAAGGGGATTCCCCCCCTTCACAAACTGCAGGTTTGCCTTTACGTGTTCTCCGATTGGGTTGTAAATAAATTTATTGGAAATAAATGAGAGGGTTGTTAGTCCACATACCTGAAACCCACCTCTTCCACGCGTATTGCTGCCCTCCATGTCCGTCTGTCCAACGCCTGCTTTGGTGAAAGATTTCGGTTGCTAAAGTCGTTCTTTACACACTCATCCCAAGTTAGCTTCGGCCGTCCTCTGCGTTGCATCCTTCCTTCAGCGCTCCTGATGAGACCTACTCGCACTGGGGCATCAGGCGGTCTTCGCTGGAGATGCCCAAACCAGTGCATCCGATGCTGTGCAAGCATCTCCTTGATTAGCGCTACCATAAGTTTCTTACGTACGTACTCATTCCTGATACGGTCATGCCTCGTGTGTCCGCATGCCTACCTTAGCATCCGCATCTCGATACTCTTCAGTCTTAAAGTGTCCCGACTGTTCATCGCCCAGCATTCCTGTAGCGCCCCCACAGATAACAGCTGACTAATCCAAGAGATTAGCTAAACAAAGAGGCACTAAGAATCTAAATCATTTACTTAAACAATCAATTAAGAAATCTGCTATAAAACTTAACCCAAAACTAACCCCGCTCATAAATATATATACAAGAACTTCTCTCAAATGATACATATACAATAGTCATTTTGTTTGCAAACAGAATAAACAACATAATAAACATAGCAGAAGTTAACTAATTAATGGAGTCAATTCCTCGAAGATTTCGCTGCGCAACTCTGATCTGTCTCTGAAACTGAAAGTGAGAAAGGGTGAGCACATCATCCCTAGAAGGGGTGCCCAGCAGGAATAACATTTAACTTTAAAGAAATCATGAGCAAGATTTGGAAAACAATTCATGTTTTCTCAAACATCAAAGTGACTAAGTCACGGGAAATGCACAAATAATGTATATGGACAAACTCCTTCTTCAAGCAATATATATTAGTGATGCCGGGTTTTTCCACACCTACATAGCTATATGGATGCCGGGTTGTTCCACACCTAATAAGCATAAAAGTTGAATTCATGTAGATATAAATGAAGGAGCGTATCCTATATACCACATTTGAAAATTCTCATTTCCCATAACAATTCATATTGACAACAAAACATTACAGGTCCTTTCCAATTCATGGAAAGATTCAAAGAATCAACAGAACAACCATAATACAAATTAAACAATGTATGAAATGCACAAATAGACAATGCATGAGTTTGTTAAACATAAACTTTTGTAAAAGAAACAACAATGGTTTCAAAAGAGTTAAAAGTATTCACACCTCTTTTGATGACAAGCCACGCCTACCTCGAGATCCACGATCCACTGGTTCATCCTTTGAATCGATCGTTGTTAATAGACTAACTGCAATTGCAGCTTTTAGCTTTTACTGAACTAACAACTATAATCCTACACTGCTCATACCAACATCCATTTCAGCCTTAGCTTAACACTATCAGCACCAGTCACCAACAGTTCAGCTGTAACAACCAACCAACACACCTCATCATCATATAAGATACAAACTCCAATAACTTCAATGTTGTCATTCAAAACACAACAACACCATCACCAGTTGCGATACAATACCTCCACCAGTTCAACAATACCATCATGTGCAATCCATTCTCTTATCTCAAATACATACCCAACACCAAACCACTACCACCAATCCACAACACCAACTCTGCTCAACACAAATTCGGTTCATACTTACATCCCCTGCAACCTCAACAATATAAACACTAACAACATTACCACTTCTGCATATTCAAACAATCACTACATCTATCTTAACCAACTCAGATGTACCAAATACATCACCACCTGTCTGCAGATCAATACTCAATCCATTATACAACGACAATTTCATTCTAAACTTCAATTCAGATAAAACCCATCCAAGATTCACATACTCAATTCAAAACACATACAACACCATTAGCTTCTTCACGTTTATCATCTGTGGCTCCATTTCAAGACAACTCCAACACACACAACAAACATTTAACATCTCTGTTACAAATATGGAATTCATCTTCTCAAATATAAATCAACGAATAGTTCCATTAAAATCCACGAATCCTAATTTACTGATTTTGGAAAGAACACATGAATAACCCCAATTCTTAAGGAACCAAAATTAAACTTCAAACACTGAAACTAAACAACATAGAGACTTACCCAACAATAATATTCCCTGAATTGATGTTCCACCACCCACTGATGCTGAAATCTAATTCACATCTCCCCTGAGTTTGAAACAGCCTTTGAAGCAACACACCATCATCAATTATTCTCTGATATTAGTCTTCCATTCTTAATCAGTTTCAGAAGCATCACCTTCTTCATAGATTCTTCCTCAATTCACTACACCCGGCCTTCAGTTTCTTCTTATCTAACTCCAAATCAAATCTTCAATCGGTTTCCAAAAACCTAGTTCTAAAATTAGGGAAGAACATGAAACCCTAACTATCAGATTCTTCACGCATGACTTCATATCATCCAATTAACCTCGAACCGTTCCACAATCAACTAAAACCACTTCTAATAATCTATCTAGAACATCAGATTCACTTTCTAAATCATCTCAGAGTTCTTCTCATGGAACCCTAATTTCATTGATTCTTCATCACGATTCCCTACAACACATTCTTCTTCGTAATTCCCTGATACCTCAACTCTTCCTCCATCTAAACAACATCACGAATTGACTTCTCTTGAATCTACTCTCAAAATCACCACTCAAGCAAAGAACAGAAGAAAGCAGAAAAGAGAAGAAAGAAAAGAAGAAGAAGGAAGAATGAAGAAGAAAGAAAAAGAGAAAATGAGAGTTTATCCTCTCTCTACGTGTAGATAAGGCCGACCAGGTTTACTAAAGGCACCCGGCAAAACGATAAGGGCAGCCAAGGCGGCAAAACTGCAACATAACTAATCTGCCGTTCATCCCAATCCAATGATATCTTCTTCGTCCGGTATCCTAATGGAATGTTCGAGTAATCCATTCCGCATAACTTTTCGAGATTTATCTAACGATGCTAGTTTCGTATCTAAATCTTTGTTAAATTAAATCCTATTAATTAGCGTTCGTGTTAAACTAACCGGGATATTATTGGCTAATGCGTCACTTGACCGGTCTAATAGCGTTGACGAGCTTGAGGGTCTTTACAATTACGCACCATATAACATGGCAGGCCTGATCGCGGATTTGTAAAACTTACCTTTAAGCTTCAACGGCACTTTGCGGTCACAAAGGACGCCAGAAGCCAGACGCCATTCCCCCAGCCAGATTAAGTTCGATTGCGAATATCCTCCTCTATGCCCACATTACTTTGGAGTTATCAACATAAAATTTTATTATGTCCCGAGCTCTGAGTAATGCAACATGTGGTCTATCTCTTGCAAGTATTCTTGAACAGGAGCAACTAAAGTTGTAGAATGAACAGGAAAGGCAAGATGTGGAGGAATATAACCATACAAAGCTTGAAATGGTGTCATATTAAGACTGCTGTGATAATTGGTGTTGAACCACCAGTCATCCAGAGTTAACCAATTGGCCCAAATTTTGGGATTAGTGCCAATTATGTACCTTAAGTATTGCTCCAAACATGCATTGCTTCTTTCTGTTTGCCCATCTGACTGAGGATGGTAAGTTGTACTGATATGCAATGTGGTGCCTAGACACTTGAATATCTCTTGCCAAAATTGGCTTATGAAGATCTTGTCCCTATCTGACACTATAGAGGATGGAAAACCATGTAGCTTAAAGACATGATGCATAAATTCTTTAGCTACAGAAGCAACTGTGAATGGGTGGCTTAGAGCAATAAAATGTCTATATTTTGTGAGCCTGTCAACAACCACTAATATGACAAACTTCCTATTTTAAAGTGGCAAACCCTCAATGAAATGCATAGATATATGTTGCCAAGCAGTATCTGGTATAGGCAATGGCTGTAAAAGACCAGCAGGAGCAATGTGTTCAGATTTATTACAGTGGCACACATCACAAGTAGCTACAAATTGGAGAATGTTTTGTTTCATCTTGGGACAGAAGAAATAGGTTTTGTCTCTATTATAAGTACCTAACATTTCTGAATGACTACAAATAGCTGAAGCATGTACTGACTGCATTATAGAGGTTCTAATGTTGTTACCAGCACCAACATAGAGTCTAGTTTTGTACCTGAGAATGCCCTCCTGTAAGGAGAATGATTGGTGGGAAGGGTTGATGAGCAGTTGAGCCAACAATTGCTGAACAACTGTGTCATTTGCATAACTGCTGACAATGTCTTGAGCCCACTGAGGTTGAGTCAAGGATACTTCTAAGCATTCAGAGGAGTGAGGAAATCTTGATAAAGCATCAACTACAATGATGTCTTGCCCTTTTTTATATTTGATCACATAATCTATGCCCAAGAGCTTCATAAGCCATTTCTGTTGTATAATTGAGGTCATTCTTTGCTCATAAAGAACTTCAAGCTCCGGTGATCGGTGTTGATAATGAACTGAGTATGAGAGAGATAATGTCTCCATTTTTTCACACCTATAACTATGGCTAAGAGTTCTTTTTCATGAAATTGATAAAGCTAAGGCCTTAGGACCAAGAAGCTTACTGAAGAAGCCAATGGGTCTGCCAAGTTGCATCAACACAGCACCAACTCCCCTAGAGCATGCATCTATTTCCAAGAAAAATGGAGAAGAGAAATCAGGCAAGGCCAGCACTGGAGCAGTTTTCATATCCTTTTTGAGGCCCTGGAAAGCTTCGAGTGCAGTGGGAGACCATACAAAAGAGTCTTTCTTAAGCATGTCAGTAAGTGGCTTGCTGATTTACATACCCCTTTATGAATCTTCTATAATATCCAGTTGTTTTGGGGTAAAAACTGATTCTGCTGGAAATGGTAAATTTGGGTGTGCCTCCGAGAAACGAATATAAACCCTAAACAAATGCACTGCACGGGAGTACTTTATATTCGAGAGATCAATATGTATAATTCTGGCCTAAACCAAGAAATGGTCGTTCCAGTCTTGCTTCGGTCACAAGATGAAGGACAAGGGTTGATCTTAGGGAGGAAAGCGAAGAAGGTGTTGAGATCAGAATGGTTAACTCTGAAGGTGTGGTTGTTTTATGACTTGTATCAGTATGTGGAACTCGCTTGCGGAATGTAAGCTATGAGTTCTTTGGTGTTTTTCTGGATACTTGTGTTGATAATCAAAACTGTTGTTAGTTAAAATAGGTTGAAAACCTATTTATATAAGTCATAGTTGAACACACCCTGATCTCATAGGAAGTGGAAGTAATTGAGTGATGAGAAGTGGGGATCCTGTAAAAATGTTGGAAGCCACGTCTTACCATGAGGGAAAACAGGTCGATTTACACCACTACTTCTCTGTTGACACTAACTGTCCGCCTTTCCTGACACTTTCTCATAATGGGCGCGTTGCACGCCGTATGCTGTAAACAGCCAGACCAAAACCCCGATAAACATCCCCCAGTTTGTGACATGATGTCTCGAGTATTTTCGTGAAAAATATGCAACAAGTTTCTAAGTGGGTCTTACTTGCAAGACCTGGATATTTAGACCAATCACGCGCAAGCTAGGCGGCGGGCGGTCATATGTTAGAAGCCAAATCATGAGACTTGCTGCAAGAAATAACATGTAATGCCTTTAGGTCAAAATAATTAAATTATTTGTAAAATCGATATTTGTAAAACATAATTTGTAATCGATGCATGTAAAGCATCGCTTTTAAGCAAGAATCTCAAAATAATCGATGCTCATGAAGCATCGTTGTATAAAGTCTGCCTAAATTATTCGCGGAGCTTAATGTATCAAAAGGAGCATGACCGGCCATTTTCGGGAAGCTGCCAGGAGCTATTAGTGCACGCAAAAGGTGAGCCCGTCGGTCCTTATAGGAGAGTGATAGCTGGTAGCTATTTTGACATCCTATTGGTTGGACCAAATTAGATCTAGACCGGTTAAATTGGCTAGCCAAATTGAGTGGCTGAGATTATTTGCGACAGTTGTTGGACGTCGTTGAATTCATTCAAGACCTTTGTAGGCAGCGTGACCAGCTACCTTTGTGCAACCGTTTGGGATCCATATAGGCAAGTCGCGGCTTGGCCGATCGTTCCTCATGGAAGAGGGATGACCGGTGATCACGACGACATCTTATTGGTCACCTAAAACTAGATCTAGGCCGGTCAATTCGGCTAGCGAAGTTGGACGGCCGAGATGATTTGCGGCAGTTGCATACTGCCATACATTCAATTTAGGGTTTTCAAAGCCATGCATCCAACCTATTTTGGGCTAATCGATTTGAGGCACAAGTTGCTGGATTGAGCAAGTCGATTGGCCAGGGCTGCAGGCAGGCCGCCGTCGAGCATGCTGGCACTTCATTGGCTGGCTAAAATCGGATCTGGGCCCGTCTACTTGTATAGCCAAGTTGGACGGCTGAGATCGTTTTGCGATAATAATATGCTTCCACTAACATCAATTTGTGGTTTGAACGCTGAGCGACCAACCTTCTTTGGGCGAATCAATTTGATGTGCTGCCTGCAGGTTGGGAGGGCTCGATTGGCCATGGCTGAAGGCGAGCCGCCGGTAAGCATATTGGCACCTCATTGTTTGCCCGAAACAAAATCTAAGCCATCCAACTAGGCTGGCCAAGTTGGACGTACGTGATGAATTTGAGACGGTCACGGCTGGTCTTAGCTCGTTAAACACCTTTCTTAATGGGGCGACTAGACTTCTTCTGGATAGCGATCAGGGATGCCACATGCAAGCTAGATGAGTTCTGATTGGCTGGGAAGGAAGTGGGCCCACCGGTGGACGTTGTGAAGCTCGTTTGGCCACGCCAGGAGGTGGCTAAGTGTAACTAATCAGCCGATGAAATCGTCGATTGTGATCGTTTTGAGACTGGCGTGGGTATCCTATATTCGATTCCTTAAAGAATTAGGTGTGTCAACCAACCAACTTCCAACTTTAATTAAAAGTGTGTGCGGCGCTTTTGGAGCGATTTGATTGGTCGATGAGAAAGAGGGGCCAGCAAGCAATAATATGGGGCGTGGCCCGCCGGCCACATGAAGTGCCTGCTAGGGAAAACTGGTTGGCCAAGTTGCGTGGTCGTGCCTCTTTTTGTTGCCGCTTCTATTTGCCGCAATTTTTCTTTATTTCTTGTTTACTACTTTTGGTAAGTTTTTGCTCTTACTAGTTCATGGCGGATCAATTTCCTAGCTTGCCTAGGTTTAGTTTCGACCAATGGGGTTGGAGATATTGTGCAGGCCGCAAAAGATCTAATTTTTGTAGATAAAATTAAATTAGAAGGATTGAATTTTGTGTGCTGACAATCAATCAATTTCTGGTGAATTTTGTGCGTTCATACAAAATCACTAATTATGTTTCAGAGAGCAGCATAACTTAGCATGCTTCTGATTGAGTACTTCTGTGCACATCTTAATCCTGACACTTCGGGAAATTCATACTACTCAGTTGCGAGTGAACATTAATTGTCATGTCAACATCAAGAGTTCGGCTGGGAACATGGCGTAGAATAAATACTCAGTAAGCCATGCGTTAGTAAATAATGCAGGCGGGAGATTAATAATATTTACAGATTATTTGGGATTGTTGCTGCACACACAATTCTGGATAAATTTTATACATAAATATACTTAATTGCTCAATATATATGTAAGTAAAAGAGGCTTAAGCACTCATCACTTTTAAATGGATTTGTTTCTTTGCAGAATGACAGCATATTAAATACAGGGTCTTACAATTTTAGCCCTGAACTAAAAACCACGATCAACATTAAGTCCCCTTCTTAGTACGTCACAGTGACATTGCTGCGGGGTAAGCACTAGATAGTTGTTAGAGCATTGTTCGGTCGAACTCGCATACATTACTATCTCAAGCATGTTTATCAATGTTAGTGATCAAAACTATAATTCTTGATGTCTAGCCTACTTGTAGGTGTCTCGGACTAGGACATAGATAGCGTAGTTGAGCTTAAATATCTCGACGTTCATCTCTTGAAGACGAAGAACTACTAAGGGAAGCTTGTGGAACTTCTTCGACAAAAGGTATGTGGAGACTTGAACTTATCTATTACTTGGAAAGTATATTTCTACTATCTCATATATTGAGATATAAGTCGTGTTACGATATAGTTTTCTCTATACACATTTGAGATTTCGAGTTGAATATATCTCGCTTACATATTTCTCGAAATATGTGTTGGTAAGCTTTCGCTTCGACCAAGTTCATCTTATATCATGAGAAAATTACCGAGTAACATCTTACATGGTTTGTGTGATACAATCATTTGGTGTAAGACTTGGAAGGTTTCAATAATGATTATTTCAATATCTTGAAAATTGCTTTGATGCTAATAGTGTGTGAAAACGGCTATTGACATTACAGAAGAATATTTCAATGATTGAAATAAAGAGTTGATGATGTAACCATCTTTGGATATAAGCATATATAGTGTGTTCGCAAATTAGTGTATAAGTCCATAAACCGGAAGCCAGGAGTATGC
This sequence comes from Papaver somniferum, assembly GCF_003573695.1. Taxonomy (NCBI): domain Eukaryota; kingdom Viridiplantae; phylum Streptophyta; class Magnoliopsida; order Ranunculales; family Papaveraceae; genus Papaver; species Papaver somniferum. The sequence continues at coordinate 161,012,236 of NC_039363.1, read as the reverse complement.
ATATGTGTGTATACGAAACCGGAACCCGTACGCATAATGGCGTAAGTTCTCGAACCGAGAATTTCTGCTGAGTTTGGTTTTGGCAAAACTCTTAACTAGTCACCTTAATTATGCGTACCCGTACGCATACTGGCGGAAGTTTTTGAACCGAAAATTTCTGCTGAGTTTGGAAACTTTACAAATTCAAAACCGGTTGCTTAAGTACGCATAACCGTACGCATACTTAAGCTGGTTACTTTGTCAAATCGGTCAAGTCCATGAACTTAAACATTTAAATAATAAGGAATGCAATCTTTGAAAACCGTGGCTATTATGTTCATGATTGATTCAAGTGAATCAAACCGATTTGATTTCAATTGTGTTTTCTAAACAATTGAACAACTCTTAACTAGTTTCATTTGAGTCATTTGAACTATCTATGGTTAAGATGAATAAGGTTGATATGAGAGTAATCATATGGCTAACCTCGGTTAACTATTTGTGAACCAACATGGTGTACACGTTTAGGTATGGTTATATAAACCTAAATGAGCGTACGTTTTATTTGTGTGTAACAAGCTAAGTTCGATCTAACGGTTGAAAGATATTAGCTTGGTTGAATCAGGTTTATCATCTAACAGTGAATATTGAATGCTTTGTTACCAAGGTAACTTAGATTGCAAACACTAATTTGAAAACTATACAAAGGAGAACTCTAACAACTGGGAAACCTAATCCCCACACCTCCTGTGTGTTACTAGTTGCATAACTAGAGTCGGTTCTCCTTTAACCTTAGGTTTCTTCGCGAGACCCTGCAGGTTAACGACTTGAGGACTTCATTGGGATTGTGAAGCCAGACCCAACTATTATCTTTGTAGTTGCGTGATCTGATCTTGCTGTTTCTATCGTGTTGAGTACAATTGAAATAATTGGCTCGAGATTTTATATAACTGATAGGAAAGATGGAAAAGCAATCACAAACAAACTTCGTCTCATCTTTCGTGATTCCACAATAACTTTTTATGCTAGTCGATTAAGTTTATTATGAGGTGATTGATAGTACTAGGCCATTCTTTGGGAATATAAGTACGGTTTATCAATTGGTTCCTGTTCAACTTGATTTATCAAAATACGGAACAAAAACTCTTGGGTATTTATGTGGGAGACAAATTTATTCAGTCCTATAGACTTTTCTATGTGAGACATATTTTTCTATCAAGTCTTCGACTTTGGATCGTAGCAACTCTTGGTTGTGGGTGAGAACAGCTAAGGGAATCAAGTACATAGTATCCTGCTGGGATCAGAGACGTAAATCCTGGTGTCTGTGTTAACAAAATTCTGGTGTTGTGTTATTTCTTTTTCGCATTATATTTTGTTATATAATTGAAATATCACAGGTTATGCGTTAAGATCAATCAATTAGAATATCCAACCTTTGGTTGTTGATTTACATTGATTGATACTTGAACATTGGTCTTTGGTACCGTTCAAGTAACTCCTCTTGTATTCAACCAGGCTCGCAGATTTCTATTTGCTGATTGTGGATTGAATTAAGAATTAGAGATATTAAACTCTTTGATATACTTTATTATAGATTGAGTCCGACTGTCTAGTTGATTCTCTAGAAAGTGTATTGCAGTAAGTCCTCTCAGATTACCAAACGAATGGTTAGGTGTGGTTGTTAGACCCCCGCATTTTCAATTAGTATCAGAGCAGGCAAACACATTAAAGACCTAATAAGTCTGTGTTTGTAGCGATGTGATATGGACAAAGGTGCTATCTCTATAAACGTACCACCAGTCTTCGATGGCTCTAATTACTTGTGGTGGAAAATTGCTATGTGTGCCTTTCTTCAAGCGTGTGATTTTCAATCATGGGTTTATGTAGTTAATGGCTATGACGCTTCCATTGTGGCAGTAGGGAATGTGAACGTTCCAAAGAACATTGGTGAGTACAATGCTGCCGAGATACTTGCTGCAAAGCAAAACTCCGACGGTTTGAATGCCATTACCCCAGATCTTCAGCACCGTGTGACTACGTGCACTAGGTCTAAAGATGCTTGGGATATCTTAGAAACCATATTCGAAGGTAATACCAGTGAAAAGGAAGCTAGGCTTCAAAACCTTAATTCCGATTGGGAAAACCTTCGTATGGCAGATGAAGATTCATTTGATGAGTTTAATCACAAAGTGTCTGAAATTCTTAAGTTTTTATGAGTAAGAACTATTTCTGCTGGTATTGGTAAATTTGGGTGTGTGGATGAGAAACGAGTCTAAACCTAAAACAAATGCACTACACGAGAGTACTTTTAGATTCGAGAGATCAATCTGTACGATCCTGGCCTAAACCAATAAATGGCCGTTCCCGTCTTGCTTCGGTCACAAAGTGAAGGAGAAAGGTTGGTCTTAGGGAGGGAAGCGAAAAAGGTGTTGAGACTAGAATGGTTAATTCTGAAGGTATGGCTATTTTATGACTTGTATCAGAATTTGGAACTGGCTTGTGGAACGAATGCTATCAGTTCTTTGGTATTTTTATGGATACGGTGTTGTTGTTTCTTTTTTACCAAAAACTGTTGTTTGGTGGAAATAGGTGAAACCTATTTATACAAGTCATAATTGAACGCACCCTGGTCTCGTAGGAAGTGGGAGTGATTGGGTGATGGAAGAGTGGAGTAATGTGTAATCGCCATAAACCACGGTTCCACGATGAAGGAAGCGGATTTGTTTACACCCATTACTTCTTGCCACCACTAACTGCCCTGTTACCTGACACTTTCTTATAATGGGCGTGTTGCATGCCGCACGCTGTAAACCGCCAGACCAATACCCTGATGAGTATCCCCCAGTTTGTGACATGTTTGATGTCTCGAGTGTTTTCGTGGAAAACGTGTAGTAGTCTGCTACGTGTGGCAAGTCAAAGTCAAGAGACTTGCAACAGGAAAATATCATGTGGTTCTATTTGGCTTGTCTTGGCTGGTCGCTTAAAACTTGCCACATGCCTGCCAATTCCATGGCGAATTTGGACGGCCAAGATTGCATCTTATGAGAAAGGGTGGCCATTGATTATGGCCACAGCCTATTGGTGCTTGACAATAGCATAGTGGCGCCATTGGCATATGCCAATAGTGTAGTAGCGCTTTTAGCACATGCCAGTGTCATGGTGGCATGACCGGCATGGTCTATGCATGCCAGCAACACGATGGTGCAAGTGGCTCCTGGCGTAGCCATGGCCGTCAGATTTTGCACATTAGTGTTGGACTTAAATGTGGTGTGGCAACATCAGTTCCAGTAGCCACATCAATCCCAATGTTCCGTGGAACATTATTTGGCTTGGTTCGCGTAGGAAATTTGCCTAAATTAGGGCATGCCAAACCCTAATTAGCACATGCGGCATGTGACCGTGGCACAATGGCGTTTTGTGCAAGTGATGCCACAACCACGCCACAGGAACCATAGCCAGACCATCATGTGGAAATGGCTACAAGAGCAAGTATTTCCACGAGTGGTTATGGTATGGCGCCTTTATTAGGGTTTCCTAAGTCCGCATGGCTCATGGCATGTTGTGGGGCCCGTAGTGGCATAATTTACGCCACGACTGGAAATTAGGGTTTAATCCATTACCACTAGAGCAAGGTCGTGTTACTGGCTAATAAAATCACGTTGAAGTCTGTTATGGCGTTGGCCACGAACAAAAGGTGGGTTGGCACGTAGGTGCGCTTTTCATGGCGCGTTGGCGCGTTTGGCGTACTACTACGGTAAAGTGGCATGTTTGGCATGTGCGCTTGGCATGCTCGTTTGTCATGTGCGCTTGGCATGCTCGTTTGGCATGCCATTGACATGTTGGCGCGGGCGCTGTCTTGGTGAAGCCAATTTGGCATGACGTCCACTTGACGCAATTCCACCTCTCTTAATGTTGTGGCAGGTTTAGAGCAACCTGATCGGTCAATAAAAAGAGAGGGCGGCCAAGCATGGGCGTGGACGCACTTCTAACGTGGGTGTGGTAAGTTTAAAGCGACCTGATTGGTCGATGGGAAATAGGACCGGAAAGTATGGGCCCAGCCACAACTTATGTGCGTGTGGCGGATTTAAGGCGACCTGATTGGTCGAGGGAAATATGGCCGTTTTTGGCAACATGGGGCGTGGACAATGGCAAATGGCGCCGGATGGCCTAAGGCATGGACACGCCTCCCTTTGTTGTTGCTCCTATTCTGCGGCTCCTTTATTTCTTGTTTTCTAATTCCGGGCAAGATTTTGCACCCACTAATCCATGTCGGATTTAATTACCTAGTTTTCCTAGGCTTAATTTCAACATGCAAGGTCTTAAATATACTCTGCGAGGCGCAAAACCCTAATTTTTGCAAATTAGTCAGGGTAATATCTGAATCTTGTGAACTATCACAAAATTGATTGAATTCTACATGTTGCCACAGAGTTTTTTAAGTTCATTTCCAGAGAGCAGTATGCTTTCCAATTGAATACTTTATGTAAAGACCTTATCCTTGATACTTGGAAATTCGTGCTACTCTGATGCGAGTGAACACAAATTGTCATGCCATATCAACATTAAGGGTTCAGCTGAGGAACATAGCACGGAAGGCATTCAAAGGAACTTATATTAATTGAATAATACAGGCAAGGTGCCAAAATTTATAGAATATCTGGGATTGTTGCTACATGCACCATTCTGGACAAATTTCATGAGAAAATATTGAGTTGCTCAATAAATGCGCCAGTGAAGAGGTTGAACACTCATCACTTTCACATGGATCTGTTTCCTTGCAGAATGACGGCACATTAAATGCAAGGTTTTACAAATTTAGCCCTGAACTAAAAACCACCATCAACATTAATGAATATTTCGCATTGGGAAAGGCTATTCCTAAAAAGGACATTGTGATGAAAATTCTCAGATCGCTGCCATCTAGATACGATTCTAATAAGCATGCCATCGTATAAGGAAATAACCTTGATGCTCTTTCCAGAAACACGTTAGTTGGAAAGCTAAAGATCTTTGACCATGAGCACACATCCAAAATCGGAAAGGATGTTGCCTTCAAAGCACAAAAGAACACTAAATTACTTGACAAAAGTAAAAGTGTTTATGTCTTTGTGGATGATCTTTCTGAGACTGATTCATCAGATGAGAATCTTGACAAATCAGTCTCTATGATCACAAGATAGTTTAGATATCTTCTATTGAAGAGAAGTAAACGGTTTTCAAGAGACAAACCTAGGTCGTCGGTTAAACCTCACAATCACGTTTCTCCTAAAAACAGGGATGCCGACGAGGCTGATGACGAGGATATGCCGCAGTGCTTTAAGTGTAAAGGTTTTGGTCATTTTGCGAATGAGTGTCCAAATCGTAGAAAATACACTAGAAACAAAGGTCTTTCTGCAACTCTTGATGAAATGTCTGATCACTATGATTCCAATGAAGACGAAAAATCAATCGTTGCACTTCTTTGTGAAGATATCGATTTTGATAACTGTAGCAATACATACATCAATCTTGATATTCTTCCAGAAAGAATATCAACCAATCTGGAAGAAGAAATTAACCTTTTTGTTGGAAACCCTCTGTCTGATTTTTCAGGTTCCACTCTGTACCTAGCAGCTTGCGTATCTCGGGAGTCCGAATCGGCATATCCATTGACATGTTCTTATTGTTCACTCAAGGGTCATGAACTTTCAAAGTGTTTCAAGTATAAACACAAGATGAGACATATCAAGAGACTTCGACGAAGAGAAAATCGCCTAGCAAACAAGCTCAAACTTGTTCAAAAAACCGCTGAGGTATGTAAGATTTTATCCTCTTCAAAGAAGTTGGTTTCCAAAGATAGGTCAAGACCACTAGAGAAAAGAGTATAGTCTAAACAATTTGATAGACAGGTTTCTATGAATTCCTTTCAAAGAGGTTATGGTGGACAAATTGTTGTTCACCACAGCACAACTTAATTGTGTTGTTTTCGTGCATCTCTTCTCATGTGCCTGATTAAAAGAGACGAGAACTTGCACACCTCAGGCTTAAAAAGAAAAAATAAACCTTTTTGTTTTGCTTTTCTTAAGATTTTTTGTATGATTTGGAATTCTTTCATATCTAATTGATATTGGAATGAACCTCCATGTTTATCAAAAGAGGGTTATTCTCGATTATTCCACTCTCTTTAGGGTCGTGAATCGAGCGTGCGTGAACCTGTGTGGTTAAAAGGTTCCATAATCCTACATTCCTTTTTCCTTCTCTGAAACTCTTTTTCATCTTAAGACTGCATGTTGAGTTTATATTGTGATCTCCTCTCACAAACCCATACACGTATGGAGACTCCAAGCATCATGTGTTCTGATGGAAAAGATGTTAATATGATTGTTAAGCCATCAATTATGAAGGAAAAAGAAAAATCTCCGTTACCTCCAACTCTGAAAATAAAAAGAAGGAATGTGAGGAAGCCAAGAGTTGTTCCTTCAAATTCTCAGAAGTTTTCTGATGTTCTTGAAGAGTTTAAGGAAGCAAGGAAGGAGATTCAACAAATAAAGGCTTTTGTTATGAGAACTCTCGAAATTCAGAAGGCCCTGATTCGACATCATCATCCTAGAAGGTTTGTTGGAATTGACTCCTTTCTCCATGAACCTTATGTTCCCATGGATGTTGACGACAAGGAGTTCGGGGACGATAAAGAATTCTTCAGAGGTCTCAATGTCTAGTAAATCTTCTTTTTGTGTTTTTAGAAGAACAACTAGGGTTTGGAATAACCATTATTGTGAGTGCACATAGCTATGTCCAACGATTTTCATCTTCATTGTTTTTAGATTTATTTATTTAAATTCTAAAGTATTTTTTGGAAGATGATTTTTGCAATTTTAATCTTTATGATTTTATATATTGCAAATTGTTATGGGATTTACATCCATGAACCCGTGACTGTCACATACTTGTTCAAAAATTATCTCTATTATGTCGATATGAATGTATTGATGGAAGATCAAATGAACTTTTGACATTACAAAAGTTAAAGTCTTTTATGTCATGTTTTCATAAAAAGACAAGATAAAACTTTTGTTTACAAGGATTAAGTGTATTATATGTCATTGTGCAAATAATGATGAAAGATAGAATGAATCCTTGACTATTCCGCAATATTTGGTCAATCTCCGATCCACAATCTTTGTGCATATACTGTGTTGTTCCATAAGGTTTCTTATGTTGAGCACAATCGACTGAGTTGTTCACTCTTATGATTAACTTAGTTGTTGCTCCGTAAGGTTCCCTATGTCGAACATCATCAACTAAATTAATCATTCTCTTTTGGGTATTTTAGTTATTGCTCCGTAAGTTCGCTTACGTCGAGCATGACCAATTAAATTGATCGCTTTTTGTGGTTAATTTGGTTGTGTATTCCAATTGAATTAATTATGGGTTTTCTTGTGATTAATTTGGTTGTTATTTTTTCGATTGAACTAACTATGGGTTCTCTTGTAGTTATTTCAATTAAATTTTTTGGATACAAATTCATGTTTTCATGTGATTTGGTTGTCCAAAGAAATCCTTCTTTTCTTGTGAAAGTAAGGTCGGCTTTTTTGTTCCTTCGGGGATTACATTCTATGGGGGAGAGTTCTTTTGAACTTGTGCTTAATTGCCAAATCTTTGTGGGGAGTGCGGCCGTGGAATTTTTAGGGGTTATCTTGTATCTTCATTAACTCCTTGATGAATGCACTTTTAGCTCCGGCTTTATGATTGCATCTATATTTGTTGGTATGTTAATACACCTTTTGGTCATGATGTATCTCCGTGGAAATTTCATTAGGATTCCACTAATTTTCGTACCTTTGCCAATTTTTTTGACAAACAGGGGGAGAATTAATGTGTAGTTCACAAACTACAAATACATATGGTTTACATATCATTATGTAAGGGGGAGTGGTTTTCATGTTGAGATATGTATTGACTAAGAGGGAGTGAAGCATATCACCATAGTGTTATTGTCAAAGTTGTGATACAATTGAACTTTGATGTTGTATAATAATAATATGACACTGTATAACAATGATTGAGAGCATTTTGTTTTCTCATTGTTATAGCTACGGATCTTCAACAACTGTGATGCTGAACTTACAACCTTTAGGATCATGGAGTACTTGGAAGTGACGAATATTTCTAGTCGCGTTGAAGATTCCAAGGAGATCAAGCATGTGGATAAGAAACTACATTTTTTTAATCTTTTTTGTAATCCATAGTATTGATAGTTTTGTCACTAAAATTGACAAAGGGGGAGATTATTAGAGCATCGCTCGGTCGAACTCGCATGCGTTGATATCTCAAGCATGTTTGTCAATGTTAGTGATCAAAACTATAAGTCTTGATTTCTAGCCTATTTGTAGATGTCTCAGACTAGGACATAGATAGTGTAGTTGAGCTTAAATCTCTCGACATTCATCTCTTGAAGACGAATAACTACTAAGGGGATATTGTGGAACTTCTTCGACAAAAGGTATGTGGAGACTTGAACTTTTCAATCACTTGTAAAGTCTATTTCTACTATCTCCTATATTGAGACATAAGTCGTGTTACGATATAATTTTCTCTATACACATTTGAGATTCCGAGCTGAGTATATCTCGCTTACATATTTCTCGAAATATGTGTTGGTAAGCTATCGCTTCGACCAAGTTCATCTTATATCATGAGAAAATTGTCGAGTAACATCTTAAATGGTTTGTGTGATACAATCATTTGGTGTAAGACTTGGAAGGTTTCAATAATGAGTATTTCAATATCTTGAAAATTGCATTGATGCTAATACTGTGTGAAAACGGCTATTGACATTATAGAAGAATGTTTCAATGATTGAAATAAAGAGTTGATGATGTAACCATCTTTGGATATAAGCATATATAGTGTGTTCGCACATTAGTGTATAAGTCCATAAACTGGAAGCCGAGAGTATGCATATGCGTGTATAAGAAATTGGTGAAGGAGACAGGTAAAGTATGCGTACCCGTACGCATACTGGCGGAAGTTCTCGAACCGAGAATTTCTGTTGAGTTTGGTTTTGGAAAAACTCTTAACTAGTCACCTTAAGTATGCGTACCCGTACGCATACTGGCGGAAGTTTTTGAACCTAAAATTTCTGCTGAGTTTGGAAACTTTACAAACTCAAAACCGGTTGCTTAAGTACGCATACTTAAGCTGGTTACTTTGTTAAATCGGTCAAGTCCATGAACTTAAACATTTAAATCATAAGGAATGCAATCTTTGCAAACCGTGGCTATATTGTTCATGATTGATTCAAGTGAATCAAACCGATTTGATTTCAATTGTGTTTTCTAAACACTTGAACAACTCTTAACTAGTTTCATTTGAGTCATTTGAACTAGTTATGGTTAAGATGAATAAGGTTGATATGAGAGTAATCATATGGCTAACCTCGGTTAATTATTTGTGAACCAACATGGTGTACACGTTTAGGTACGTTAACATAAACCTAAATGAGGGTACATTTCATTTGTGTGTAACAAGATAAGTTCGATCTAACGGTTGAAAGATATTAGCTTGGTTCAATCGGGTTTTTCATCTAACGGTGAATATTGAATGCTTTGTTACCAAGGTAACATGGATTGCAAACCATGATTTGAAAACTATATAAAGGAGAATTTTAGCAACTGGGAAACCTAATCCCCACACCTCATGTGTGTTACTAGTTGCATAACTAGAGTCGGTTCTCCTTTAACCTTAGGTTTCTTCGCGAGACCCTGCAGGTTAACGACTTGAAGACTTCATTGGGATTGTGAAGCCAGACCCAACTATTATCTTTGTAGTTGCGTGATCTAATCTTGCTGTTTCTATCGTGTTGAGTACAATTGAAATAATTGGCTCGAGATTTTATATAACTGATAGGCAAGATGGAAAAGCAATCACAAACAAACTTCGTCTCATCGTTCGTGATTCCACAATAACTTTTTACGCTAGTCGATTAAGTTTATTATGAGGTGATTGATAATACTAGGCCATTCTTTTGGAATATAAGTACGGTTTATCAATTGGTTCATGTTCACCTTGATTTATCAAAAGACGGAACAAAAACTCTTGGGTATTTTTGTGGGAGACAGATTTATTCAATCCTATAGACTTTTCTGTGTGAGACAGATTTGTCTATCAAGTCTTCGACTTTGGGTCGTAGCAACTCTTGGTTGTGGGTGAGATCATCTAAGGGAATCAAGTGCATAGTATCCTGCTGGGATCAGAGACGTAAGGAGCGCAACTGTACCTTGAATCAGTGTGAGATTAATTAGGGTTCAACTACAGTCCAGTCCGAAGTTAATTGGTAGTAGGCTAGTGTCTGTAGCGGCTTAATACAGTGGTGTTCAATCTGGACTAGGTCCCGGGGTTTTTCTGCATTTGCGGTTTCCTCGTTAAAAAAATTCTGGTGTCTGTGTTATTTCTTTTCCGCATTATATTTTGTTATATAATTGAAATATCACAGGTTGTGCATTAATATCAATCAATTAGAATATCCAACCTTTGGTTGTTGATTTACATTGAATGATACTTGAACATTGGTCTTTGGTACCGTTCAAGTAACTCCTCTTATATTCAATCAGGCTCGCGGATTTCTATTTGCTGATTGTGGATTGAATTAACAGTTAGAGATATTAAACTCTTTGATATACTTTATTCTAGATTGAGTCTGACTGTCTAGTTGATTCTCTAGAAAGTGTATTGGAGTAAGTCCTCTCAGATTTCCAAACGAATTGTTGGGTGTGGTTGTTAGACCCCCGCATTTTCAATAGTGACATTCGAAAATAAAATTGAAAAGATGAAGCAGGTAGATATTACCAGTAAAATTCTAATCGGCTTTCAGCAGCGGGATGCGCGGCCAGTGTCCTTCATAGTAGCGTGTTGCTAGCTCGGCTATGGAGTATGAGTGTGGTGCGCCTATCCATCTATTCCCATTCATGAAGAAAGAAGTAATCCTTTTTATGTTCGAACTCTGGAAGCTCCGTTCGTATAAAAAGGGGTAGCAACCCTCTTTTGTTTTCGCTGCCCGTCAGGCTCCGTACTTTTGTCTGCAGCATCCAGTTTTTTTTCTTCTTTTGTCATTGTCAGCAGCTCCATCCCGAGCGTGCCAATTATCAGCGGCAAGGTAAGTACATCTTGTTCTTCTTCCTCTTTTTGCAAGTATGAACCTTAGTTGTTCGTATAACTTCCAAAGCTTTGAAATTTCATCAAATCCTGAGTGAACTCCGTCGATCCTCTCCGGAATATGTAATAAGGTCCTTGAATTTAAGTTGTTTGGTGTCTGGACCTCTGAGTCGCAATTAAAATGTTCTTTAAACTCATGGTCGTTGGCTGGAACAAAATTGTATTTATTCTGACTCTTTAGCTCATAGGCCTATTCTTGCTCCTTCTGATGGCGATGATGATATGATTGGAATGCTTGTATGGGAAAAATCTTCCGGAGCCGTTGAGTGAAGTAGACGATCTGAGAGGCGTTCTATTGCCGACGTGCTGCTATCAAGCCTTCAAGGACTTCTTTCCAAGCGAAATCCTTTGAACCGTCTTCTGAATCTTGGATGGTTGTATGGAATGGGATGCGACGAGCAGTCCCCAACTACACTTCAGATTTGATGGCATGGAAGAATATGTGAAAATATCTCTGTGGCGTACTTTTGGAGTCTTTGATGCACGTGTACGTCTTCATGTTGAGAAATTTTGGCGGCTCGTAAAGCTTTGACAGTAATGATGTTGATATCAGAAATAACCTGGTTGAGGGACGTGAAGGCATTCTGTGCTGGCAGTACCCAAGTGTTATTATCCTGAGCCTATTTTATCCTGAAAGATGTACTTCCATTGCATTTGTTGGTTAAGCGGTTGAAGAATTGACGAAAGCGGTAATATTTTGGATCCGTCATTTGTTGATCAATTGCCAGAGTTGCACTTGATATACGTGTATTGTATCCAAACATCCGGCAACCCATGCACCCCTTTCACAGGAAATTGGAAATCTAGAAACATCAAATCCAACTTTACCGGCTGATGTAGTTATTGATGCGTATCTTCGTGCAGACCTTGGATAGGCGGTGCTGAGTTCCGAGTAGGTGATGCGACAAATATAATTGGACGCATCGTTTTTGAAGAGGCAGTTGCAAACTGAGAGTATCATCGGGACATGCGTGCTGACTTTGGATTCAATATTTCATGGCCCTATGAAGGGTTTTCCAAAATATAGAAGTGGTAGACTCCAACGGATAAAACTCTTTCTGTGGATCTCATTAATCAGAATGAGATGGAGGTTGAGAGATTATCCCAGGAATTGAAGTAAAAACAGGCTACTCTTCAGGACGTGAAAGATGATTTCTTTAAAAAGGATGTGCTGTTGCTGGATGATTTCCTTTGAATATTTTGTTCTTCCCTTTTCCGTTACATATTTCCCTCTTAGGTATTTTTTGAAAGATATTTTTTTTTCATGGTTTGAACTAGTGGGTATTGGTTTTGTGAGAATTTTGAGTTTTTTGAGATTTTGTTTTTTTATTTTTAAAATGATTCATGAGTAATTTTTCGAAAGAAAAGATGCTTGGATTAACTGATAAATTGAAATCCTGATCATGAGTGCAAGTAGTACAATCATTTTGGAGGAATAACAAATATTGCATGAAAAGGGGAAATGCTAGAGGAAATACTAAAGGAAATACTAGAGGAAAGGGCGACATGATATCTTAGGTATTGAAAAGTTTGAGCCACCTGGTATGTATTACTACGACTTATAGCTTGTCAGCATTGATGAGCTTGCAGTAGCCTCCCGAGATAATTTCTGCCACTAGGTACGACTCATTTTTCCTTCTGGGAAGTCAGGTTGAGTAGTAACCGTCACTACCATGTCTCCAACTTGAAAGGGATTTGGGCGTTGCACAACTGCTCGATTCTTAGATTCATTATCTTTGACTGAGACAACTTCTAAACTCTTGATAAAATACTTGAAAGGACCAGCATCCCATTCACATCTCCTAGTGACAACTGGGTTGATAATCGGATCGAGTCCCCAAGCTTTGACGGAAGGAGGAATGACTGGTTGCAAAAGGGGTTGTTCAATAAGACTTACTTGTGCCCGGAATCTGCGAACAAATGATGATGCACTCTCTCCAAGCAATTGCGTCACATTCGCGAGTTGTTGATACGACAACAAATAATTTTCAGGGTTGGATGACTTGTTGGAGACCTTTTCAGGCGTAGACACTGGCAAATGACGTACTCCCAGCTTCACTTTGTTATCGTGTATCCATGAGCACCCCAGGATCATATCATAATTGGGTATTCTTTAAGAATATGGAACTTGGCGTGTGTCAAGGCATCTCCTATTTTGATCTCAAGATTTACGTATCTGTAAGCATCTCGGGTCTCCCCTTCTGAGTTTTTGATTACAGTTGAGAAATGGGCGGCTTCTTGCTTCACAATTCCTACAGCCTTTAGAGCATTCATAGTGACGATGTTAAAGTCAGAGGATGCATCAATCAGTTCGCTTTCGAAATTGACACCTTTGAGGTGAGCGGTGGTTAAGAGTCCCCAGTTGCATATATCTGTCATGCTTTCCAAGAGAGGTTGGGGTTAGGGATCAGCTTCCTTGGTCTGAAACAACCGCTTTCCTGATACAACATGGTTGAGGTATGCAAATATATCTTGACGTTGCGCCTTGGAGAAATACAAGATCTCACATAAAATGCTCCATCGTAGATTGTACGGTTTTGTAGACGGAGTCCCCAGCAATCATGTAGCTCCTGACAGGAAGGGGATCTTTGTGAACTCCTTCAGTGCCTAATTGAAGTTCTCGTGCGTCCACCTTCTCTTTGAAAGTGCACTTTAATTTGTTGCAGTCACTGGTCGGGTAATTGACGAACCTATGATAATGGAAATATTTGGGATCAGCCATTTCCTTTTCAGTTGGTGGACGTATAAGAGGAGGTATCTTGATGGCATCATCTTGAATCCATGCTTCTAGGAGTTCGATTACCTCTTCAACCGGAAACAGGAAGTTTCAAGCGGCCCCTCCGGTTTTTTGTTGTTGTATAGGCGTCTTAGTCTCAGCCTTCCGGGTTTGAGATGTTTGTTGCGCTGGTGACACACGCTTGGGTTATTGTCTGCAGCTGAAGCTTATCTTTTTCCTCCTTCACTCACCATGCTTACAGAGGGTTGAGGGTTGTATTGTTTGTTGATGAGACGTATGTTCCCTCAAATCTCTCGTGCATCTTCATTCTTGGCGGGCCTGGTCCTTTCTAGCAAGGCTGGTGCTTTTGTGGCCGACCGCTTGAAAGCTTCATGGAGTTCAGAGAATATCTGGAAGTGCAGGTTCTCCAGTAGAGCGCGATAGACGGGTACCATGACATTAATGCGCAACTCCACCAATTTATGTTCGGTCACATTTGGATTGTGGCAATCTAGCACCTGAATTCTAAATCTCTTGAAATAATCATTTGGATGTTCATTGTTTCGCTGAAACATCCTTCCCAAGTCTGATTAAGTGATTTGCTAAGAGACAAAAAAATATTTCTTGTAGAAAGCGGTAACCATTTCACACCAATTGGCTATGTTGTTTTATGCAATGTTGTTGTACCAGGTGTACGCCCTTCCAGTGAGTGATTTTGAGAATTCTTTCAGGCGAAGAACATGGTTGTATTCATGCACTCCTAAGGATTCCAGAAAACTAGAGATGTGTTCACAAGCGTTATCGGTTTCTTCATAAAGGGAAAATTGAGGAGAAGAGTATCCTTTCGGAAGAGGAACTCTTTGCACATCAGGAGGGTAAGGAGGTTGATGCTGGTGCATGCTCGCCGGGTTTTCTTTGCCTCGATTTTGGAGAAGTCGTTCCAGATCCTCACGTGTGATGAAATTGGATTGCTGATTCCTTTCTAATGGGCGTTCCGGAGCAACGCGAGCCTCTTCATCTATAAAGGCGCGTCCCAATGAAGTGCTTGCGCCGGAAGTGTTAAAAGTATTCCTTGTCGTCTCAATCGGGGGTTAGCGTGACTCTTGCGGCAGATGCTCCATTATGTCTTGAGGAAAGTAAGTACCTCTTTCTAAGTTGTATCCATGTCTGTCTGAGCTTTGGCGAGAACTTCTTGTCTTCTCATTTGGCCACGCACGCTGTAAACCGCCAGACCAATACCCAGATAAACATCCCCCAGTTTGTGACATGATGTGTCGAGTATTTTCGTGGAAAATATGTAACAAGTTGTTAAGTGGGTCTTGCTTGCAAGACCTAGCTATTTTGACCAATCACGCACAAGCTAAGCGGCGGGCGGTCATATATTACAAGCCAAGTCATGATACTTGCCGCAAGAAATAGAATGTAATGCCTTTATGTCAAATAATTAAATTATTTGTAAAATCGATATTTCTAAGACATCGTTTGTAATCGATGCATGTAAGCATCGCTTTTAAGCAAGCAACTCAAAATAATCGATGCTCATGAAGCATCGTTGTATAAATCCTGCCTAAATTAGTCGTGGAGCTTAATGTTTTAAAAGAAGCATGACCGTCCATTTTCGGGAAGATGCCATGAGATATTCGTGCACGCCATAGGTGAGCCGGTCGGTCCTTATAGGAAAGTGATGGCTGATAGCCATTTTGACATCCTATTGTTTGGCCAAATTAAATCTATACCGGTTAATTTTCTAGATAAATTGAGTGGCTGAGATTATTTGTGGCAGTTGTTGGCCGCCGTTGAATTCATTCAAGACCTTTGTAGGCAGCGTGACCAGCTACCTTTGTGCAACCGTTTGGGAGCCATATAAGCAAGTCGCGGCTTGGCCGATCATTCCTCATGGAAGAGGGATGTCAAGTGATCACGCCAACATCTTATCGGTCGCCTAAAATTATATCTAGGCCGGTCAATTCGGCTAGCGAATTTGGACGACCGAGATGATTTGCGGCAGTTGCATACTGCCGTTGATTCAATTTAGGATTTTTAAAGCCGTGCAACCAACCTATTTTGGGCTAATCGATTTGAGGCGTTAGTTGCTGGCTTGAGCAAGTCGATTGGACAGGGATGCAGGCAGGCCGCCGACGAGCATGCTGGCACTTCATTGGCCGGTTAAAATCAGATATGGGCCCGTCGACTTGGCTAGCCAAGTTGGACGACCGAGATCTTTTTGCGACAGTAATATGCTGCCACAAACATCAATTTGGGTTTTGAACGCTGCGCGGACAACCTTCTTTGGACGATTTGATTTGATGTGGTGCATGAAGGTTGGGAGGGCTCGATCGACTAGGGCTGAAGGAGAGCCGTCGGTGAGCATATTTGCACCTCATTGTTCGCCCGAAACAAAATCTAAGCCATCCAACTAGGCTTGCTAAGTTGGACAGCCGTGATGAATTTGAGACTGTCACGACTGGTCTTAGCTCGTTAAACCCTTTTCTTAATGGCGCGACTAGACTTCTTCTGGCTAGCGATCGGGGATGCCACCTGCGGGCTAGATGAGTTATGATTGGCTGGGAAGGAAGTGGGCCCACCGGTGGACGTTGTGAAGCTCGTTTGACCACGCCAGGAGGTGGCTAAGTGTAATTAATCAGCCGGAAAAATCGTGCGACTGTGATCCTTTTGAGACTAGCGTGGGTAACCTATATTCGATTCCTTAAGGTATTAGGTGTATCGACCAACCAACTTCCAACTTTAATTTAAAGTGTGTACGACGCTTTTGGAGCGATTTGATTGGTCGATGGGAAAGAGGGGCCAGCAAGTAATAATGTGGGGCGTGGTCGGCCGACCACGGGAAGTTCCTTCTAAGGAAAACCGGATGGCCAAGTGGCGTGGCCATGCCTCCTTTTGTTTCTGCTTCTATTTGCCGCAATTTCTCTTTGTTTCTTGTTTTCTACTTTTGGTAGGGTTTTGCTCCTACTAGTCCATGGCGGATCAATTTCCTAGCTTGCCTAGGTTTAGTTTCGACCAATGGAGTTCGAGATATTGCGCAGGCCGCAAAAGATCAAATTTTTGTAGATAAAATTAAATTAGAAGGATTGAATTTTGTGGGCCGACACAAAAATCAATCAATTTCTAGTGAATTTTGTGCGTTCATACAAAATCACTAATTATGTTTCAGAGAGCAGCATAACTTAGCATGCTTCTGATTGAGTACTTCTGTGCACATCTTAATCCTGACACTTCGGGAAATTCATACTACTCAGTTGCGAGTGAACATTAATTGTCATGTCAACATTAAGAGTTCGGCTGGGAACATGGTGTAGAATAAATACTCAATAAGCCATGCGTTAGTAAATAATGCAGGTGGGAGATTAATAAAATTTACAGAGTATTTGGGATTGTTGTTACACGCACCATTCTGGATAAATTTTATATATAAATTTTTTGAATTGCTCAATATATATGTAAGTAAAAGAGGCTTAGGCACTCATCACTTTTAAATGGTTCTGTTTCTTTGCAGAATGACAGTACATTAAATACATGGTCTTACAATTTTATCCCTGAACTAAAAACCACCATCAACACCAGTAAGTCCCAAAAAATCCCTCATCTGTTTTAATTTTTTTGGTTGTCGCCAAGTTTTCATGGCATCTATCTTCTCAGGATCAACATCAACCCCTTTAGAATAGATAAGATAACTCAAGTAGTTCAATTAAGCTTGAGCAAAACAACATTTCTTGAAATTAGCAAAAAGACTGTGTTGTCTGAATAAGTCCAACACTTGATACAAATGTGTTAGAGCATTGCTCGGTCGAACTCGCATGCGTTGCTATCTCAAGCATGTTTGTCAATGTTAGTGATCAAAACTATAAGTCTTGATTTATAGCCTATATAGTTGTCTCGTACTAGGACATATATTGTGTAGTTGAGCTTTAGCTTTCACGGAGTTCATCATTTGAAGACGAAGAACTACTAAGGGGAGCTTGTGGAACTTCATCAACAAAAGGTATGTGAGACTGAAACTCATCTATCACTTAGAAAAGTCTATTTCTACTCTATCTCCTATATTGAGGCATAAGTCGTGTTACGATATAGTTTTCTATTATACACATTTGGGATTTCGAGCTGAGTTTAACTCGCTTATATATTTCTCGGAATATGTGTTGGCAAGCTTTCGCTTCGGCCAAGTTCATCTTACATTCGTGACGAAAGTCCGAATATGATCATATGAAAATTACCGAGTAACATCTTACATGGTTTGTGTGATGGGAAAAATATCGTTTGGTCCTTTTTTAGGTGGGCCCATGTCTGTTTGGTCCATAATTATTTAAAAATATTAAACTGACAAAAATACCCTTCCATGTTAATTTTTATTTATTTTCTTGTAGCAGTTCATTCCAGAAATGAAGTCCATACAAAAACCTAAAAAAAACAGACTTCATTCCAGAAATGAAGTCCATATAACAACCTAAATGAACAGAATTCATACCAAAAATGAACTCCATATAAAAACCTAAATAAACATATTTCATTCCAGAAATGAACTCCATACGAAAACCTAAAAAAACAAAGTTCATTACAGAAATGAAGTCCATATAGAAACCTAAAAAAACATAGTTCATTCCAGAAATGAAGTCCATATAACAACCTAAACAAACAGACTTCATTCCAGAAATGAACTCCATATAAAAACCTAAAAAAACAGAATTCATTCCAGAAATGAAGTCCATGTAAAAACAGAGTTCATTTCTGGAATGAACTCCATATAAAAGCAGAGTTCATTTCTGGAATGAACTGCAACATCATCATCTTCATCATCTTCAACAACAGCAGCAACATCTTCGTCTTCAAAAACACCACCGTCTTCATCATCAACGACGGTAGCAGTAGCAGATCTTTATCTTCTTTATCTTCTTCATCATCATCATAAAAATCAAGATTAACACCATCGTCTTCATCATCAACAGCAGCATCAACAACATATCTTCATCTTCTTCATCGTCAACAGCAGCAGAAAAAAGAAAATCAAGATTAAAACCATCGTCTTCATCTTCTTCATCATCATCATCAAAATCAAGATTAACACCACCGTATTCATCGTCAACAGAAGCAGCAACAACATATCTTCATCTTCTTCATCATCTTCATCGTCAACAGCAGCAGAAAAAAGAAAAAAAAACCCTAAAAAAATCGTATTCAAAAGTACCAACATCATCGTATTCATCGTCTACAACTACCGACCTAAATATCTAAATCGATTTTCACCTTCATCACCATCGTTTACAGCAGCAGGAAGAAAAATAGAAGAAAAAAAATGGAGACGCCATTAACAGGAGGAAAAAGAAGAAGAAATAAAAAGAGAGAGAGATTAGATCTGGAAAGATGAGAGAGAAAGTAAATATGACAATGATTTATTCTCTCTTACTTTTTGACTACATATATGGTCCTTATCCAAAAGAGTATTTCTGCCACTACAAGGTGACATTTACATCATCCATGACATCATCTTAGGACCAAACCATAATTTTTAGGACCAAATTATAATTTGTATTACCAAATAGGACCAAACGGACAATTGACTAGGTCCACTGGACTAGACTGTCTATAATATATTATTTTTAGGACCAATTGGTATTTCCTTGTTGTGTGATACAATCATTTTGGTGTAATTTTAGAATGTTTCATTGTGATAATTTCAATATCTTGAAAATTGCTTTGATACTAATAGTATTGTGAAAACGACTATTGTCATCCTCTAAGAAAGTTTCAATGATTGAAATAAAGAGTTTAGAATCAAGTAACAATGTTTGGATATAAATATAGTGTGTTAATCACATTAGTGTGCAAGTCCAAAACCGGGAGCCTGAAGTATGCATACCCGTACCCGTACTGGCGGAAAGTTCACCTCCGTGAAAATCTCCTGGAGTTTGGAAGTGTAAGTAGTATGCGCACCCGTACGCGTACTGGCGTAACCAAACTCAAGTCCCGATAATCAAATATGCGTACCCGTTTGCGTACTTGAGTGGGTTACTTTTTAAAATCAGTTGTGTACATGAACTTAAACATTTATATTATAAGGAATGCAATCTTTGCAACCCGTGGCTATAATGTTCATGAATTGATTCGAGTGAATCAAACCGATTTTGCTTCAATTGTGTTCTTGTATACTTTTATGAAAATATAGCAATTGAACAACTCTTTAACTAGTTTCATTTGAGTCATTTGAACTAGTTATTGTTAAGATGAATATGGTTGATATGAGAGTTAATCATATGGCTAACTTTGGTTAACTATTGTGAGTCAACATGGTTTACACGTTTAGGTACGGTTCATAAATCTAAATGAGGGTACATTTCATTTGTGCGTAACAAGCTAAGTTCGATCTAACAGTTGAAACATATTAGCTTTGTTGAATAAGGTTTTTCATCTAACGGTAAATAATGAATGCTTTGTTACCGAGTTAACTTAGATTGCAAACCCTGATTTGAAAACTATATAAAGGAGAACTCTAGCAACTGGGAAATCTAATCCCCACACCTTCTGTGTGTTACTAGTTGTATAAGCTAGAGTCGATTCTCTTTTAATTTTAGGTTTTCCTAAACCTTGTAGTAGGTTAACGACTTGAGAGACTTCATTTGGATTGTGAAGCCAGGCCCAACTATTTCTCTTGTTGTTAGAGCATTGCTCGGTCGAACTCGCATGCGTTGCTATCTCAAGCATGTTTGTCAATGTTAGTGATCAAAACTATAAGTCTTGATTTATAGTCTACTATATCCAAGTCTCGGACTAGGATAGAAAGTGTAGTTGAGCTCAAGAACTCCACGACGGATCATCATACAAGACGAAGAACTACTCAAGGAACTGGTGAAACTTCATCGACAAAAAGGTATGTGGAGACTTGAACTTATCTATCACTCAAAAATATATATCCTATCTCGAGACAAAAGTCGTTTTGCTATATAGACTTTGATTATGCACCTTTGCTATTTCGAGTCGAGTTTAACTCGCCTATCTATTTCTCGAAATATGTGTTGGTAAGCTTTCGCTTTGGCCAAGTTCATCTTTACCTAGTGACGAAAGTCATGTTATGTTTCAATCACTTTGAAAATTGATTTGACGAAAAATGGTTTGTGAATAACAACTACATAACGTCCTCTAAGAATGTTTCAATGATTGAAATGAGAGTTTAGATTGTATAACCAATGATGGATATAAGCATTGTTGTGGAAACACATATATGTATAAGTCCTTATTCCTTGAGCCGAAGTTTGCGAACTTTGTTGATCAAGAGAACCGGAACAAGATCCGTGAACTAAGTCCGTGAACTCAATCCGTGAACCCAGTTCACAAACTGGCGGAAGTTCTCGACCCGAGAAAATCTGCTGGAGTTTGAGAACTCCTTCCGGGGACTTAAGTCCGCGAACTTGAGTTAGGTTATATCTAAAGACGATTGTTTGTGAACTCATGTTTATATAAACTAAGGAATGCTAATTGAAAACCGTGGCTATAAAGTTCATGAACCGATTCGAGTGAATCAAATCGTTTTTGCTTCAATTGTGACTTGTGTAGTTACAAAAGATTTCCTTGCAATTGAACAACTCTCTAACTAATTCATTTGAGTCATTTGAACTAGTTATGGTGAAGAAGAATATGATTGATATGAAAGTGCTCATATGGCTAACCATTTGGTTAACTATTGTTGAACCAACAAATGTACATGTTTGGATAGGGTTACACAAACCTGGAAACGTGCATTTTATTTGTGTGTAACAAGCTAGGTTTTCAATCTAACGGTTAAAAGATATTAGCTTGAATCTAATCAGGTTTTCATCTAACGGTTAATATTCAATGATTTTTTACCAAGATGACATTGATTGCAAACCCTGATTTGAAAAACTATATAAGGGAGAAGTCTAGCAACTGGGAAACCTAATCCCCACACCTTGCGTGTGATACTAGTTGTGTAGGATAGAGTCGATTCTCCTTTAACCTTTGGTTTCTTCTTCTAAACCAGGTTAACGACTTAAAGACTTCATTGGCATTGTGAAGCCAAATCGATACTACTTTCTTGTAGTTGTGTGATCTGATCTTGCTATTTCTATCGTACGAGTACAATCGCAAAGATTGGCTTGAGATTGATATCTCCGATAGGAAAGATATAAAAGTAGTCACAAACATCTTCGTCTCATCGTTTGTGATTCCACAATATCTTCTTTCTCCGCGTCGATTAACATTATTGTGAGGTGATTGATGATACTAGGCTGTTCTTCGGGAATATAAGTCCGGGTTATCAATTGGTTCCTGTTCACCTTGATTTATCAAAATACGAAACAAAACTCGTAGGTATATCTTTGGGAGACGGATTTATCTATTACCATAATCTTTTTTGTGTGATACAGATTTGTTTATTAAAGTCTTCGACTTTGGTCGTAGCAACTCTTAGTTGTGAGTGAGATCAGCTAAGGGAATCAAGTGCGTAATATACTGCTGGGATCAGAGACGTAAGGAGCACAACTGTACCTTGGATCAGTGTGAGGTTGATTGGGGTTCAACTACAGTCCAGAGCGAAGTTAGTTTGTAGTAGGCTAGTGTCCGTAGCGTCTTAATACAGTGTGTTCAATCTGGACTAGGTCCCAGGTTTTTTTTGCATTTGCGGTTTCCTCGTTAACAAAATTATGGTGTATGTGTTATTTCTATTTCCGCATTATATTGTTTATCTTTATAATTGAAATATCACATGTTGTGTGCTAAGTTCAATCAATTAGAATATCCAACCTTTGGTTGTTGATTTAAATTGATTGACACTAGGATATTGGTCTTTGGTACCATCCAAGTTATCTCTCTAGTATTTGATTAAGACTCGCAGATTTCTATTTGCTTGAGTATAAATCAAATCGAGAGATTGAGATATTAACTCTTTGATGTACTTTTATCTAGATTGAGTCTGACTGTCTAGTTGATTCTCTAGAAAGTATATTGGAGTTTTTTCATACAGATTTCTAAGTGAAATATTGGGTGTGGTTGTTGTACCCCGCTTCTTCACTTGTAGTTGCGTGTTCTGATCTTGCCCGATTCTATCGTTTGAGTACTATCTTCTCTAAGATTTGCTCGAGATTAATTTCTCCGATAGGCAAGATAAAACGTGATCACAAACATCTTCGTCTCATCGTTTGTGATTCCATAATATCTAGTTTCGCTATCATACGAGTTAGATTATTGTGAGGTGATTGATAATATAAGTCCGGTTTATCAATTGGTTCCTGTTCACCTTGATTTATCAAAATATGAAACAAAAACTCTTGGGTATTTCTATGGGAGATAGATTTATTCAATCCTATAGACTTTTTTGTGTGAGACAGATTTGTTTATCAAGTCTTCGACTATGGGTCGTTGCTGAAAAGGCGAGGGTACCCAAATATACCTCAAGCTAAAACTTTTCCTACTTATAAGTCCTTTCTCAGCAAGTGACTGTCTATAGACTGAGTCGAGATAATACAAATAATCGGTTCACACTTCGTGTGATCGTCTATGGATACGAGATCGAGAAAATACAACAACGAAGTATGTTTACTAGATACAAAGGTTCGTACTTAACCAAACACAATAGGATTGCTTATCAAGTAAATAGGAATTAATGTTTGTATAATAAACTTTAATTATAATAAAACAATTATAATGCGGAATACAAAAGTAAATGAGACAACAAGATTTTGTGAACGAGGAAACCGCAAATGCAAAAAAAAACCCGGGACCTAGTCCAGAATTGAATACTCTCAGGATTAAGCCGCTACAAAAAATTACACTAACTTCGTATAGTTGAGACCAAGTAACTAACCCTATAGTTCACCTAGTTCCTTCTGTATTCCCACGCCTCCAACTTATAAATAAGTCACGTACTTGGAACAATTTATTTGGTTTGTATTCCAAATAGTAAAGGAACAACAAATTTGTTTGGTATCAACTCTATTCAACCAAGTGACATGAGTTTGACAAAGGCTCTTCCATTTATCTCAACATAAACTCCTTCGTTAGGTCCTTAGATCTATCTTATATTCAATCACCCAAAGGTAATCGTTAAGATTAAGACAACAACACCTTTAATCCGGAGAATCGTGTTGATGCCGATCTACTCAATTAATGAATCCAATCTACCACAAGGATAAACCGATTATTAATTGGATCCTCTTTTACCGAAACAAGTATTGTGCACACCAAAGATTATAAAACCCAAGACAGATCTTCAATATCTTCTTTGTCTTCAAATCTTCTTAAATCTTCAATAAAAACCTGCAAATAATCACTTGAATCTCTTGTGATCAATCACGCACGGAACGGAGTCTGTTAACAATGGATTATCACAAGAGTGTCTTTAGAACTAACAACAGTCTAAAGATCCCTGTCGAAACTCTGAACTAGTTTGAGTGAATCTTAT
Source organism: Papaver somniferum (assembly GCF_003573695.1). Taxonomy (NCBI): domain Eukaryota; kingdom Viridiplantae; phylum Streptophyta; class Magnoliopsida; order Ranunculales; family Papaveraceae; genus Papaver; species Papaver somniferum. The sequence continues at coordinate 160,987,922 of NC_039363.1, read as the reverse complement.
ATCAGAAGAGAAGATTCTCAAGAATAAACAAACTAGGTGCAATCAGATTTCAACCACCGTTAGTCAATCAAATAAATCGAAAACAAAAGATAAACCGCAATTATCTAGTTTCCCACCAACAGTACACGCTAGAGCTTCTCAATCCCAAAGAAGACTTTAAACTGAGCGGCCGTAAGACATTTCGCCTAAGTAGGTTACTCTCCTCTCCTAATAGGCGGCTACACCAGTAATAACAACAAAATAGTAAATCTCTTGTCACGAAGGATTAGTTTGCTAGAAGGGAAAACTTCGAGTATTTATAAACAAGGAAGTTTGGACACCAAGGAATTTCCAAAACCGAAAATATTCTCATGATATTCATTAAAGCACAGATTCGGTTTTCATAATTCCTGGAAATGCTCTGTCCAAAAATAACGATCGAAATCTCTCGGAAAATATAATTAGTAAATGCACATTACTAATTCTGTAATTTCCCTACAAAATGAAATTAATAACCTTAATTAAAAGATTATTAACTTACTTATGTTTCGATCCTGGGATTCTCTTCCCTTGGCCGTTAAGGAATATCTTTGAACAATTAAAGAAATAAACATTCACAGCACGTGTTCAAAGTTTGTCGACATCTTTACTTTATAAGTTCTCTTTCACACTTACAACCTTGAAACCGATTTTCCACACTTCCAAACAAGTTTAAAATTGGTTCATATGACTTTCAAGAACTATGTGATTGATCAAACCAACATTCAATCACAATCATGGGTTTACGGTTCTACCAAAACAAGTTTCGGTTCTACCTCCATGTGAGTGTTGTGCATAGTCACACTAGCTTTCCAAAAATTCGGTTGACTAGGTACTAGGATCGGTTCCCCACATATATATGGTATCTAACTTATATATGTTGCACATGTTCATAGGATCGGTTCCCCTTTGCCAAACGTGTTACACATGTCCATAGGATCGGTTCCCCTTTCTGTTGTAAACCTTGTTTCACCCCATACAAGGATCGGTTCCCTTTGATGTACTACACCCCTTACAAGGATCGATTCCCCTTTCCTTTTAATTGGTCAGACATACAAAATCCGATCATACCACAGGTGATTACTTAAGATTGGTTTTACTAATAAAAGTTATACCAATACATAAGTCAGGCCTTTGCGATTAGTTCTACCAAGAACACAACAAGTTGTGAGCGGTTATACTCTATCACACATATTTGTTGTTCATAAGATATGCAATGAATAACAAAACCAATAACACCTGGAAATTTCCTTTTCGGTCCACAAACAAGTTTATGAACTTACTTCTTTAGAACACATGTAAACATTGGTCCCTAGGATGAAATCCTCACCTCATACCCATACATAATCACAATAGTATTCAAAAGATTATGGCGATGTCTTATCTACAAAGTTTAATGGTTAAGCAATAAACCTCGTATTGTATTCCTTAATATTATGTTTATATAGAGTTCAAACATGCTTCGCAGTTATGTTTTTAATATGCACGACTTGAAAGATACGTTAGGGAATGAAACAGTTCAAGTCAAATATCATGATTTTTGTCATTGTAGCTCCTTGCTTCTTCACATCTTCAAGACTTCTCAATACTTGTAATGTCTCATATCCTAATACTTTCAAGCTAACCTATACGAAGTTGACTCTAGTACATAATCAAGCGACTCTTAACATGAGTTTTGATTCACTAAAATATGACAACAAAACTTGACATACCAGCGCTTGGTGGGTTCAACCGAGCAATGCTCTAACAGTTGCAACTCTTAGTTGTGGGTGAGATCAGCTAAGGGAATCAAGTGCGTAGTATCCTGCTGGGATCAGAGACGTAAGGAGCACAACTGTACCTTGAATCAGTGTGAGATTGATTAGGGTTCAACTACAATCCAGTCCGAAGTTAATTGGTTGTAGGCTAGTGTATGTAGCGGCTTAATACAGTGTGGTGTTCAAACTGGACTGGGTCCCGGGGTTTTTCTGCATTTCCGGTTTCCTCGTTAACAAAATTATGGTGTTTGTGTTATTTCTTTTCCGCATTATATTTTGTTATATAATTGAAATATCACAGGTTGTGCGTTGTATCGATCAATTAGGAAATCCAACCTTTGGTTGTTGATTGAGATTGATTGATCCTTGAACATTGGTCTTTGTTACCATTCAAGTTTACTCCTCTTATATTCAATCGGTCTCACGGATTTCTATTTTCTGATTGCGGATTGAATTAAGAGTTAGAGATATTAAACTCTTTGATATACTTTTATCTAGATTGAGTCTGATTGTCTAGTTGATTCTCTAGAAAGTATATTGGAGTAAGTCCTATCAGATTACCAAACGAATTGTTGGGTGTGGTTTCTAGATCTCTTCATTTTCAATTGGTTTCAGAGCAGGCAATCACGTTAAAGACCTTATAAAGTATGTGTTTATAGCAATCCGATATGGAGAGAAGTGTTATCTCTATAGACGTACCACTAGTCTTCGATGGCTCTAATTACGTGTGGTGGAAAATTTCTATGCGTGCCTTTCTCCAAGCGCGTGATTTTCAATCATGGGTTTATGTTGTTAATGACTATGATGCTCCCGTTGTTGCAGTAGGAGGTGCGACCGTTCCAAAGGATATTGGTGCATATGACGCTGCAGAGATACTTGCTGTAAAGAAGAATTCTGACGGGTTGAATACTATCATACGTGCCACTACCCCAGATATTCAGCACCATGTGACTACGTGCACTCGGTCTAAAGATGCTTGGGATATCTTAGAAACCGTATTTGAAGGTAACACCAGTGAGAAGGAATCTGGGATTCAAAACCTTAATTTCGATTGGGAAAACCTTCGTATGGCAGATGAAGATTCATTTGACGAGTTTAATCACAAAGTGTCTGAAAATGTTAATGCATCCTTTGTAGTTGTGTGATCTGATCTTGCATCTTCTATCGTACGAGTACAATCATATTGATTGGCTTGAGATTGATATCTCTGATAGGCAAAATATAAAAAGTAATCACAAACATCTTCATCTCATTGTTTGTGATTCCGCAACATCTTGTTTCGCTACCATACGATTAAGATTGTTGTGAGGTAATTAATAACTCTATGTTGTTCTTCGGGAATATAAGATCAACTTATCAATTGGTTCCTTCACCTTGATTATTATCAAAAGATGGAACAAAACCTTTTAGGGTTTATCTGTGGGAGACAGATTAATTCTTTGATAGACTTGTCTGTGTAAGACAGATTTTTTTATTGTCAAATCATGCGATTTTGGGTCGTAGCAACTCTTAGTTGTGGGTGAGTGGTAGGTTTTTAAGAATGCCTACAACTACACCTGCAAGTATACAGGGTCGAATGTAGCTAGTGATGGGAAGAAAGGGAAAGTCCTCAGGGACTTGGAGGGTGCAAATGTTGTTTCTACTTTTCTAGTGACAGTGGGAATGAATTTTGTGTTGTGTTGAAACACAACTGAGCTGTTTTGGTATGTGACTGAAATAGTGACAGAAAGTAAAGGTAACAGTGGCAGGGTACTAAGGCTTCAAATCCACCATTTTACCTATGCTAAGGCAATCTCAGTTCAATACTGCTCTTGTCCCTTGTTAGTTATCAGTCAGCTTCTAGGCTTTCTGACTAACTAGATGGCAGTGGAGGTTCTATGCCTGCTGCTCATCAAAGGGTTGGGTTAGAAAGGAGGCTAAAGGCACTAAGATAATTCTAAACCTTGTGATAGTTGGGACTCTCACACTGCAACTACCCGCAGAGAAGCCACTTAGGTGTTTTAACAACCTAAAGGATGTTCTTTGATTAAGACTATCCTAAACATTTCAGCACAACATGATGAATTGAACAACTGAAATTTAAAATGAACTGATATTGAAAACAAAATTAACAGTTGAGGTCCTGGCTATTCCAGGCCTCTTGGTGGTGCTGTAGTGTTAGACAGGAGCTTCAGACTTTGATGTACTGGCGATGCTGCGACCATAGGATGCTGAGATGATCCAATCTGACGGCTAGAAAGGGAAACGGATATGGATATAGGAAATGGATTTGGGTGAGGGTTTTGGGCCTTGGGTATGCCAAGCCCATATCTTCTTTAAGAACAATTCTTCCTCTTCAAGCCCAGTTCTAGCCTTCTGGTCTTGCGCACAACATTCTTCGCGGCTTCCTTGTGTGATTCCTCTTGGCTTCCACCACTTTTCTGCTCTTTTCCGCTCCGCAATTCATCCAAACTTTATTTGGTTCCTAAAAATGCAAAATTAATTAATAAAAATATTTATTCTTGAAAACAATGAAAATACAGAATATGGGATAAAATGTAGAATTAATGCACAAAAGATGAGTTAAATGCCAAGAAAAATATATAGAAATATGCACTTTTTAGCACTCATCAAATACCCCCAAACATGAATTTTACTTGTCCTCAAGTAAAACAAAACTAAGGAAATCCTACCTATACCACTGTCGCTGGTCTCTCGAATGCATTTAGCGTATGCACTAAGCCTTTTAAACCACTAAGTGTCCCTAGTGGACGAGTGAAGTCTCGTGAAGGTTTGCTTAGAACGTACCTACAAAGTTCTAGGTCAAAATATAAGCTCAGATTCCATCAAATGTGACATGTGCAAGACAGTAGAAGCTCACAGCAAAATGGAGATGTCAATCTAGCTATCAAAGGCACAATCCTAGCACTGATAACAAATAAAGACATGTGATAAGAGTGTAAAGTGTATCTACACATGTGTAAAGAAAGAT